>NC_138728.1:4170450-4332950 GCF_965113295.1 Leuciscus leuciscus
TGCGATTTCCAAGATGGATGTTGAAATGTTTACGGATGTTAGACATACAGTACCTGTATATTGTAGACTTTTTAATTAATAGGTCACCCAAAAATTTTAATTTACCGACTCAAGGTCAGTTTGTTAAATGCTGTTAAAATGCAAAACTTTGTCTTAATTTTCAACTTGATTAGACATAGAATATAGTGCATTACTCATATGGACCACATCTGTGACCCTGGATCACAAAACCAGTCATAAGTCGCACTGGTATATCTGTGGCGATAGCCAACAATACATTGTATGGGTTAAAATTATACATTTTTCTTTTATACCAAAAATCATAAGGATATTAAGTAAAGATCATGTTCCATGAAGATATTTTGTAAATTTCCTACTGTAAATATATAAAACATTTATTTTTGTGAGTGAATGCAGCACAATCGCGAACATAAATGAACAACTTTAAAGGCGATTTTCTCAATTGTTTAGATTTTCTTGCACCCTCATATTCCAGATGTTCAAATAGTTGAATCTCGGCCAAATATTGTCCTATCCTAACAAAACCATACATCAATGGAAAGCTTATTTATTCAGCTTTCATATGATGTATAAATCTCAATTAAAAAAAATTGACCCATGTGACTGGTTTTGTGGTCCAGGGTCACATTTGTGATGCTTTTAGTGATGCTGAAAGAATGTCATACGAGTTTGCAGCATTATTATGAGGGTGAATAAATGATGGCAGAAATGTTACTTCTTTAATGAACACGCTCTCTGAAAGCATCGTAAAGTGAACATTTTTCATCTGCTCCTCGCAGACAGATCGTCTTGCGCTCCTCCCTGACCGTGAGTGGGTCTGGAACAATGAAAGGGTTCGCGAGGCTCTTCGGGTGGATTCATTTCCTCTGTGTTATTCTGGGAGTCTCTCCTGCGCTCATGAGGGATTTGAGCGCGTGCGTGTGGTTTGATTACGGGGGTGAAATTCAGAAGGCCAGGGCAAGGGCATCGGTGATTCAGAACTTGAGCGAGCGAAGCCTTCGGGAATCTGTCTGTCTGATCAGAAGGCCTGCTGTTCTTTCACGCTTCTCCTCATTCTGTCAGACGGATCTGTGTTTCTGTGTTTCTGTCTGCCTTGTTGTTCCACACATGAATCTGATCTCATTTAAAGGAACAGGACACTTATCTTCTGAACACTTTAAGAAGTAAGGGTTCTATTTTGGAACCTTAAAGGGTTCCGTCAGGTGCTTCGTGTATAGAACCTTTTAGGGGTTCCAATCATGAGATCATTTTATGGATTTAGTTTTAATTCATTTTATTTTATTTTAATGAAATTTTATGAATTAAACAGCTCATACACATACTTTATCATTAGAAAAACTGAAATAACCCATTAAAGAAGAACGCTTGAAAAACAAACAACATTGGACCCCATTGACTTCCATTGTATTGGAAAAAAACACAGAGACATTTTCAAAATCTTTTATGTTCCACAGAAGACTTTTTTTAACATAGGACTATTGCTTTGTGACTTTAGTAGTCAAGTTATATATATATATACTGTATATCTATAGCAAGATTGTTCATCTGTAAGCAGCTCTATAAAAGACAATAGTGTCATCATCCAGCTCAATTCAGTTCAAGTTTAAAAAAAAAAATATTATGTTTTCTCTATTACATCACTTATTAGCTTTACTATGACCCAACAATTTGTATTCACCCTATAATGTTTCTTCAGCACATTTTCCCCTTCACGCGCCACTGCGCTCACCTGACACACTCACACACTCACTCCCATCCATTAGGAACCCCGTCTGGAGCGGATTGGGAAAAAATTATGGTAGATTTTCACTCGGGCATCTCGCTCATCCCACCATCCATCTCTCCGAAACTCTCTTAATAATGGAGCAGAGACCGAGCGGCCGTACCATCTATATCCATTTAGCCAAATTACCCCCAATCCCAGACTAAAACACCACCATTCATGATTCATCAGGTCTCCAGAGCCCGGGAACTGTGACGCCGCACACATGATGAAGTGGCCCGTGAGGACTGGGCGGAGACAACAGGTTTCTGGTTGTAGAGATTGTGCCACCGCAATACATTATTACTCATGCGTTCTTTGTGCCTTGATCGTTTTTTAGAGCAGATGACTGGAGGGATGCAGCCGTTTTTCACACTAAATATGGTTCATAACTGGTTTTGCCAACTCTTTACTCATCTTGACGTTTGTAATTTCTTTTGTTCAAACTGCTCTCAAAAACCTTCCACGTCTTACTTTTGGTCATTCAAACAGGCAATTTTAAAGGAACAGATTTAAGGGATTCTATCTTACATATTATATCGCGTATACTGTATGTAAATATATAATATATTTATGTAATATGTATGAATATATAAAATATAATTATTAAATTATAATATATTTTAAATATTTAAAAAAGTATAGTAAAGTGTTTTTTACTAGTCTATAATAATTATTAGTATATTTTATTTAATATAAAAGTAAAAATAATACTTTTATTTAAAATTATATAATATATGAATATATGCATAAATGTATATATTATAGTTGTCTAATTATTATGTATTATAATTATATATTGTTAATATTGAAATAGTGACATTTATTTTTTACATATATTACAAAAAAATATTACAAAATAAATAATGATACAATAAAATAAAAAAAAAATATATGCCGGATAATAATATACACTCACCTAAAGGATTATTAGGAACACCATACTAATACTGTGTTTGACCCCCTTTCGCCTTCAGAACTGCCTTAATTCTACGTGGCATTGATTCAACAAGGTGCTGAAAGCATTCTTTAGAAATGTTGGCCCATATTGATAGGATAGCATCTTGCAGTTGATGGAGATTTGTGGGATGCACATCCAGCGCACGAAGCTCCCGTTCCACCACATCCCAAAGATGCTCTATTGGGTTGAGATCTGGTGACTGTGGGGGCCATTTTAGTACAGTGAACTCATTGTCATGTTCAAGAAACCAATTTGAAATGATTCGAGCTTTGTGACATGGTGCATTATCCTGCTGGAAGTAGCCATCAGAGGATGGGTACATGGTGGTCATAAAGGGATGGACATGGTCAGAAACAATGCTCAGGTAGGCCGTGGCATTTAAACGATGCCCAATTGGCACTAAGGGGCCTAAAGTGTGCCAAGAAAACATCCCCCACACCATTAGGGGTGGTGGTGGCGCAATGGATAAGACACATGCCTTTGGTGTGAGAGACCCGGGTTCGAATCCACTGTGAGACACCAATGTGTCCTTGAGCAAGACACTTAACCCCTAGTTGCTCCAGAGGCGTGCGACCTCTGACATATATAGCAATTGTAAGTCGCTTTGAATAAAAGCGTCAGCTAAATGAATAAATGTAAATGTAAATGTAAATTACACCACCACCACCAGCCTGCACAGTGGTAACAAGGCATGATGGATCCATGTTCTCATTCTGTTTACGACAAATTCTGACTCTACCATCTGAATGTCTCAACAGAAATCGAGACTCATCAGACCAGGCAACATTTCTCCAATCTTCAACTGTCCAATTTTGGTGAGCTCGTGCAAATTGTAGCCTCTTTTTCCTATTTGTAGTGGATATGAGTGGTACCCGGTGGGGTCTTCTGCTGTTGTAGCCCATCCGCCTCAAGGTTGTGCGTGTTGTGGCTTCACAAATGCTTTGCTGCATACCTCGGTTGTAACGAGTGGTTATTTCAGTCAAAGTTGCTCTTCTATCAGCTTGAATCAGTCGGCCCATTCTCCTCTGACCTCTAGCATCAACGAGGCATTTTCGCCCACAGGACTGCCGCATACTGGATGTTTTTCCCTTTTCACACCATTCTTTGTAAACCCTAGAAATGGTTGTGCGTGAAAATCCCAGTATTGTGAAATACTCAGACCGGCCCGTCTGGCACCAACAACCATGCCACGCTCAAAATTGCTTAAATCACCTTTCTTTCCCATTCTGACATTCAGTTTGGAGTTCAGGAGATTGTCTTGACCAGGACCACACCCCTAAATGCATTGAAGCAACTGCCATGTGATTGGTTGATTTAGATAATTTCTATTAATGAGAAATTGAACAGGTGTTCCTAATAATCCTTTAGGTGAGTGTATATATTATTATGAAATATATTCTAAGATAATTATAATAGTAATACTATTGATAATTAAAGTATATAATATATGCATACATTTGTTATGTATAGGCTATATAATTCTAAAATGTTAATACTTAAATATTTATATTTTATGTTTTTCATTTATTAAAATAATAATAATAATACATTTTATATCTGTGGTTGTGAAACATAATGTAAAATAAGGGGTTCCTAAGGAAAAAGGTTGGGATCCGCTGCTTTAATGGACTTCGATGGAGTGTCTGAAAGAAATCGGGTGAATTTTGACCGGATATGTGATGTTTATGATGTTCGAAATATGCGTATGACAGACTAAATCAACCAATGACCCTCCAGTTGTCAGTCAGCAAATACTAAGTAAATGCTACGTGCGTGCGTGCGTGCGTGCGTGCGTGTGCGTGTGTGTGTGTGTGTGTGTGTGTGTGTGAAAGTTGCCTTAAGCTCGCCATGTGTCTGTCTGATGTCCAAAACGCTAGAGCATAACTTTCGCGCACACCATCAGGTCAGTAATAGTGTGTGAAAGTCACGTGTGTGTGTGCGCTTACACACATCAGAAGGTCAAATCTGCGCGAGTCGGCTTTGGCAACAACGGCACCACGCTGTCACACCTGTCCTCGTCTACCCGGCATATCTCTATGACAACTTGCGTAATGCGGTCACCATAGCAACAGCTGAATCCCTAGCCTTGGCTCCTTGTGAGGACCAAAACCAAAGAGAAAGAAGATGACAATGCACCCAGATAAGAACTGACGACAAAAAAAACGGCTGAAAACAGCTGAAAAATTCATTCTCCAAAGTGGCGTGCAGATCGCATCGCATGTCGAGATCTCTGAAAGCGAGATCGCACCTTTTGTTTCAGAGAAGTATTAATAGCCGAGCAGAGGCGACTGTTACTATTTCAGGATGTATTTTATGTGTTCTTGCATGCATTTATTCCCCTTTAGGAAAGGAATGACACATTTGTGCTAGAACTCTTTCTGGAGTGTCGGAGAGATCCGACAGCGCCTCCTTTCATTATCGCATCCGGCAGAAACGTGAATTCATTCATCTTCCATATGCCCAGCCTAATTATCTTTAAATACCCGTCGTCTGTTGTTTTCCAGCAGAAATGGATGCCACTCATAAGCGCTCGCTTCACGCTTTCAATGCAAGTCTTTCTGGCCCAAAGCAGCTCTGATGACTTATTCCAAACCATGAGCTTTGTTTAATAGTGAACGTTACTAAGACTAGTATCACTGTTACTATTGCTTATGCCGTATTAGTACAAAAACACACTCTTTGCAAGAACGCAATTTCTTATCTGGAAATACTGAAAGAGATTATGCTATTGTGTCTTTTTTTTTCTTTTTTCGTTCACTAGAATTTTTTATTTTAACAGTAAAAGACTGTTAATTGGTTCCTTACTATATACGGTGAAAAACTGTAATAGATCTAATAGGACATTTTAAGTAATTTTACAGTAAAATACTGTTAAATTTACAGACATTGAGGCAAAAATTAACCATTATCTTCTACTTTACAGAGGAAAAACTGTAAGCTGATATTCCAACAATTCTTCCTGTGAGACTTCACATTTGATGATATTTTATTTAAACAATTATGTTTTAAATCAGTTATGTACATTTGGTGTTGTTACATCTTATGTTTTATTAATGTTTAGTCGTGTGTTATCATCACGGTGTTTTGTATTTATGTGTATGACACTGTGTGCATCTTCTGTATATTAGCCCTGTATTTGAGTCAGCTTGCGGAAAGACTGTTTCATTCCTCGTTTTTTTTATCAGTAGATAGTAGGACATTTATGTTGCTGTTTAAGTCTGGAAAAGATCTCTGTTTCTGAACTCCCTGAAACTCCTGAAATTCTTCCGTGAACGAACACGTCACAATATTCCTCATTTAAATAATGAATATGCAGAATAAAGGGGCGGGGCCTGGTTGAGTTAGTTAGTAGTGTGTTGCAACTGGTGGTTATTGTAAGGGGCGGGGCATTTCCCAAACTCACTCGAAGCACTTGACCAATCACAACACACTGATCCAGCCGACCAATCAGAGCACATTGTGCTTTTCAGAAAGAGGGGCTTCATAGAGACAGGAACTAAACAGAGCGTTACTGACAGACTGGGAAGAGAGGAGCAGCAACAATAGAGAATATGGGATATGGGACAGAAAAAGGGCATAATGAGTTTAAGAGCTGCAGCTGTCATCCCCCCCCCCCCCCGTAAATTACCATAAATGTTGCTGACTGCTAAATAGTTGAACAAATAATTAATTTTGACTTGGCACACACAAATTACTGACACACTCACACACACACACTTTCAGGAGGGCAGTATTGTGTGAGAGTGTGATGTCAGTGCATTTAAAGCATTTTCACATCAAGACTGTCTCATGAGTGCTGAAGTTACGCTGAATTATTAAGATGAGAAGCGAAGGCTTGGAAGTGTTTGATATTCTACTTTACGTGGGTTGCTGGCAGCGTGCCGAGCGCACGAGTTTAACCGGCTTCCCCGAGCGAGCCGGACAGCCTGTCAGAGCGAGAGAGATTTACACATTCTCTCTCTCTCTCTCTCTCTCTCTCTCTCTCTCTCTCTCTCTCTCTCTCTCTCTCTCTCTCTCTCTCTCTCTCTCTCTCTCTCTCTCTCTGTCATGTGCTGAGGGTTTGTGTGTCATTTGCATTCAGTTTCAGTTCGTCTCCATCTGTTGTTATTTCCATCCTTTCTGCTCTCATCCCACGGACACACAGGATGACCTTTCATTGTTTAGATGTGCGTCTGTGAGATCCGGCTCTGTGTGTGTGTGTGTGTGTGTGTGTGTGAGCGCATCTGTGAGGGAAATCCCTGCGTTCTGTGCCAAACGCACTGTTGTTTTCTCCCTGCCATCCTCCCCAACTCTTCCCGTTCCGCTTGTCTTCTCGCTCACCCCTCGTCCTCGTTACGGCGGAGAGAGAGGGGTGCGGTTACCATGGTACCCCTGATATGAGAAGAAAACACAATGACAGTCTTTGTGGAGACACACGATCGGCTGCTGCACCTTTTTATAACCTACAAAAACACAGAGGGAAGCCAAGGAGAAGCTCTGCTGTGTGTGAATCCTAGGGAGGTGCCAATGTAGGCAACATTTCAGGAAGCACATTTCTTGTTTTAGCCCAATTCAACAACATTTACTCTTGGTTATTCCAGCATGCATTGTGTGCACTGTGTCTTTAATAAAGTGAACATGAACATTTTAAACCATTTGAATCTCTTAATACACAATCCTGGGCTTGTTTTTGGATGATTGGTCAATGCACGTAGAACATAATGTCAATCAACAGCAAAATAACTATTAATCGTTGTTTTTGACTGCTAGGCAATGCAGCTTTTGAAAATTCTTGCCAAATGCAGTAATTTAATGTTGCAATGAAGGTTGAAGGTTGTAATGAAGGTTATATCTGCAATAGATGCTGTGCATGAACCACTGGAATCAACTGGATAAGTGCCGTCCTAAATTTATTTTCATTATATTCTATTTCACACACGCTTAATAAATAAATGTTTGTAATGAGTTTAAACATCTGGTCTTTGTGCATTCGTGTTTTGCACACGTGACCGCTCTCTCGCTCGTTTCTCTGATGTAAAACATGCAACAAACCACAGTGATGCAAATGAATTAGTGAGATGTTAATTACTCCCTGATCACAGCGGGTTTAAATCAGCCAATCAAGTGTCCTCTGGGCTCTCTGAACGTTTATACAGTATCTCCTTCTGGACCCGTGCAAATGTTAGATTAATGAGAAGGGAAGCAGCCACGTCCTGTCTGATGACATGAAATGCTTCTCGCGAGAACACAAATTGAATTTGCTCAGCGAGTAATGATGCCCATTAAAAATGCCCTTGTATCCGAGCTGCACCAATCACATCGGGTTATCTGATATAGGCGGGCCAGAGGCGAGATGACGACAGCGCTGTGACGTCGAAGTCATTAGTAAACATTGCAAGATGGCTATGGGTGAACACCAGTTGTTGGCTTTGGCCGTTTCAAGTTAGACTTGGCTTTTTATCTTAAAGAGGAACAGAAGACGCCGCTCGAATCCTTCCTTTGCAAGAAGGGCGTTTTTGCTGTTTTGCCGACTGGATACGGCAAGAGTCTAATCTACCAGTTAGCTCCGCTGGTAGCTAAGCGTATGGGGCTAATTGTTGTGATTGGTCGTAGTGTTATCCAATTGTGTGCAGTGAGATTTTCAAATGCATGCTTGGTGCCGCCCCTCGAGCTGGCCGATTTTCATTAGTCGATGCCAGACCATTAATCTTTCAGATTTGGGTCTGGATTTCCAGGCTAATGAAATGCAAGGATGCAGTTAAAATGTTTTTGTTACCAAATCTGTGCACTTTTTCATAGTTTTCGTATTATTAGTATTATTATTATTATTTATTTATTTTTATTTATTTGAAATTACATGCACCACTGGATTGATCATTGAAAAAAATAGGCATACAAATAAGAGTGAATTTGAGCATGTGTCCAAAATATTTCATCACATTCAGTTTGCATGAATCACGTAAATGATTCATCCTTTTCCAATTCAAAACTTGCTCATTGTTTAACATCCTAATGTCAAACAGTTGTCAAATATAAAATATTTAGCTACTGACCTCACACTTTTTCACCGTTAAAACCTGAAGCCCCGCCTTATTTGATTTGATTTGAAGTCAGAATTGCGAGTTATAAACTAGGAATTACAGTAGAATTACAACTTTATATCTTGCATTTCTCAGAACTACGTCTTCATATCTCACAATTCAGATATTTTTTTCAGAAATGTGAGATATAAACTCGCAATTGCAAAGAAAAAAAGTCATAAGTCACAATTATATTTTTTACTTTTTTAATTCTGTGGCAGAAAACCGCTTCCATAAATGTGCATTTCAGTAAAAAGAAAAAGTTTCAAAATTTGACTATATTCAAATTAAAAAATATTCAAAATAGAATATATAATTCTATATTCTAGTGTAAATGGGGTTTGTGTGTTCATTGTTTATAAGGTTTTTCACGGCCCGCGTGTCTGTCATTAGAGCGGGAATCCTGCCGTGAGATCACACACATGATCAGGACATCTGCCACTACCTGCAGGGACGCCAGCGGGACGGTGTGTGTGTTTGTACGGGAGCTTCTGACGGTACAGTAGGAACCACCAGGCCGGTGACGTCACTGACACGCCGTTTAGGAGTAGGAGTGATGAACAGATGGCTAATACGACTGCGAGCACAGATCATATCAGACTCGCTGAAAGACACGTCTCAGGCGTTTAAGAGAGAGACACGACAGAATCTGTCAGTGGATTCTCTGGATCAGTGTTTGTTGCGCCGCTATTTGGTGTCAGAAGGAATGATATAATGACAGCATACGTTTCTCTTGGGGTTTTTTTCCTGGCTGTGTGCAAAAATAAACACTATAATCTGATTCATGAGCAGTTGACTCTTATGAGTCGATTCTTTTAATGAATCACTGGCAAATCCTTTCAAAATTCAAAATTTGCTCATTGTTTAACATCCTAATGTCAAACAGTTTTCAAATATAAAATATTTAGCTACTGACCTCACACTTTTTCATTGTTAAAACCTGAAGCGTTACGCTGGAATTCATTTTCGTTATCTGTGAACAGTAAAGCCCCGCCTTATTTGATTTGATTGGCCAGCTCAGTCATTTTGAGATAGCCAATGAAATGCCTATGGCAGCTTGTTTCCGCTACAGAATAAAAAAGGTAATTGCGACACAGGTTTGACTTTTTTCTTGTAATTTCGAGTTTACATCTTGCAATTCTGACATTTTTCCTCAGAATCAGTGAGTTATAAAGTCAGAATTGTGAGATATAAAGTTGCAAACTCTGAGAAACAGTCATAATTCTGAGATGTAAACTCGCAATTCTGACTTTTATAACTCACAATTGCAAGTTTATTACATTTCTGAGAAAAGTCAGAATTGCGAGATATAAACTAAGAATTACAGTAGAATTACAACTTTATATCTTGCAAATAAAGTCACATTAGAATTGTGACTTTATCTCTAAGCTGGTTATTTTCAGGCAAATTATTTTGACTGATTCAGTAACTGAATTAACGTTGACTGGATGTTTAAATCACGTGATTTATTGTAATGGTTTTATTTTAAAAAGAAATTGCGTTTATAGAGTTATGTTTATGTAATAGTTTGAAGAAATTTTTTCACTGCAATATATTTAAAATGACTCATTTTGAATTGGACAGTAGAATATTACTCTTACATATTTTTATATGGCAGAAATAATAGAGTATTAGCCATAATAATCATACTTACCATACCAGTAAGAGTAGTATGATATTAATGTAATTTCATTACATGATCTCGTTACCTTGCTTGATTTAAAGGGGTGGTTGAATGTGATTTCACTCTTCTAACTTTAGTTAGTGTGTAATGTTGCTGTTTGAGCATAAACAACATCTGCAAAGTTACAACGCTCAAAGTTCAAAGCAAAGGGAGATATTTGCTTTTAAAGAAATTGCTTCACACACACACTCTGGGGACATCAGAGACTTATTTTACATCTTGTGAAAAGGGCATTATACCACCCCTTTAATCAGCAATTGGAGTCGTGTGTTATGCCATTCTCAACATACGAAAGTGCCTCCGCTTGCATTTTGCCCATTGGCTAAGCACACAATCATGATCTCAGCATATTGATGAACTCGTGTTTACTGAGAGCCCTGAAAACTTGATATGACGTTGTGATGTGACTTTAATGGAGTTTAGATGGGCATGGGCTGATCTCTCCGGTCTGACTGTCAAAAGCCCATCAAGCTTTACTGAAAGAGCATGAAATGAATTAAACAGCAACTGCTGTGGAAAGAAGAGGAGATGGCCATTTATAATGCACAAAACAGAAGAACACCAGATTGCATGCATATATATGAACAAACAGACACACACACACACACACACACACACACACACACACACACGCACACACACACACGCACACACACACACGCACACACACACACACACACACACACACACACACACACACACACACACACACACACAGGCTCTGTTCAGAAACACAATGAGCTGCCTTCGAAAACAGCATTTTTCATGATTTCACAATTATGAGGTTCCTTTTGAGTTAAGATTCTGCCTATGAAAAAAGTTGACAACTCATCATGGATTGGAAAAGAGCCACAGACACTTTTTTTTTTTTGTCCCATAATGCATTTCTACGGGCTCAGTGAAAGTAGCTGTGTTCAATATGAAGCGGCGACGTGTCCGTCTGCTCTCTAATCGCTCTCGCTGTACTTTGATGTCACACACGAGACCGCTTCAAGTCGAACACAGCTTAAGTCTATTTTAGATGGCAAACGAAGTGAGACAAATGGTGATTAATATAATAAAAAAAAACTAAATTATAAATAATAGCTGGATATGCACCGTTTCCCCACAACATTTTGTGGCGTTACTCTTATTAAAGTGTTATGCTTATTAAAGTAACTTCTTGTTAGATTTGCAACATGCTTTGTTTGGCAAGTGACCTGCAATCCCACAATGCATTGCAACAGAGTCAGTGGAAAAAAGCAAGATGTGGAATAAAGTGAATCAATTGCATATATTTTATATATAAGTGAATGTGTATAGTAACGTTTTTATCATTTAAAACATGCTGCGGCTTAAGCCTAAAGTTTACTTTGGTTCACACCCAATTATTTGTGACCGCGTGGATGTTACGCGTACAACAGTGCATGCGCGAGGTGAATCCCAGCTGTGCGTATTGCCACCTAGTGGACTCTTGAGACAGAAAATGTACGGTGCAGTAGTTGAAGAAGAGTGCGTAAAGAGTGATACAAAACTGTAAACAAAGCAGCATATCCTCCATCGTTTTTCTTTTGGTTCTTGTTCTAAAGTTCCCAGCCAGCAAAAAGTCGTCTATTAGACGTTGAATAGACGTAAATCTACGACTTTTCAACGTTGAAAACAGGTCGATCTTCAACGTCTTGATGGAATGTGTAAAACTCTTTAAATTTATTTGAAATAATAATGAACATGGTTTGGTAGTTTGTTTTTCTCCGTTATTTTAGCATGTATAAAATAATTATCCTGTCTTAGAAGAAAACACGTAGTCAAACAGTCCGGCCGAAACGACTAAGTTGAAATCACGTCGTAAACCAGTCCAAGGCGGACCGACTTATTTTCAACCATATTTTAAGACGGTAATTGTTTACTGGGTTTGCAAGCAATGGCGAATCCGCTACTTTTCCTCTTCTATCCTTCCGAGCGAATGTTGTATAAATGACACGACCACTGATGTCTCGTAGAGTAAAGCCATTGTACTGCGCATGTTTCGAATGTCCACGGTTGAGTATACTTTAAAAGCTGAGTGTGAGACGGAGCGGAACACAGAAAATATATTATACCCAGGCCTTTATATTGCAAAGTGACTTATGATGCAATTAATATCAATCACGCAAAAAAAAAAGTGAAAGAAATGTTACTTGAGCATATTAGATGACACTGAAGACTGATGCTAAAAAAAAATCAGCTTTGATCACAAGAATAAATTAGATTTTAAAATAGATTCACATAGAAAACAGCTGTTGTAAATTGTAATAATATTTAAGTTTTTACTGTATTTTTGATCAAATAAATGCAGCCTGGCTGAGCATAAGAGACTTATTTCAGAAACATAAAACAATCTTACCAACCCCAAACTTCTGAACGGTAAGAACAATATTTATTAGAATATTGTGGTGTTAGTTTAGCATGCTGATTAAAAACTGAGTCAAGTCTCCATGTGAGGAGCACTGTTTATGTGTCATGCAGAGTTGCTGTCCATGTAAAGACTTCTAAATAAGTCACTTATGAGCTTTTATTCCGGTTAGGATGATGCCTTAGAAGGCAGCTGCTGGTGTAGCTTGCTTGTTTTTGGAGCAGATCCACAGGCACCTTTTTTTTGTGCATGACCTACATAAGAAGTTGCATGCCGGGAGCGAGTGTGATTGTGGAGCGTCCCTCCGCTCGTGTGAAAGGACCTCCCGCTCCTGCTGTTGAACAGGGACTATAGGACACACCTGTAGACGTGATTCACACGTATAACTCACCCACAGACACACATCTCAGATCTGAACCTCCGAGCAGATTTCCTCTGAAAGCCATTAGTGGCTCTGGTGTGCTTTCACCCTTCATCGTTCTCCTGCCACAGGGATGTCGTCCAGACCCCTGATAAGTGCGTGAACTACTCGCAATACATTAGTCGGATAATAACAGAGCTGTCAGCGAGTGTGTGTGTGTGTGTGTGTGTGTGTGTGTGTGTGCATGTGGCTGTCAGCGATAATATTTGAGTGACTGTGAATCACAGCGTTGAAGCGTCGACTCTCCGGCTCGCAAATAAAGCCATGACAAGACTTGATTCTGGTCTAAAATGACGATGACACACTTCATCTGTATTTATTACTTCAGACTGTTTTATGTTCACTAGTGCACTACAGTACATGTTCAGTAGTAGTATGTGATGCATTATGCAACAGCGAACATTTGAAACCGTAGTATGCTATGTTGTCGTCAAATTACTTCATGCAAATTTCAGTATGCTGATTTTCTGACTGCATTGATGCAAACACTAAACTTGCAGTATGTAACAAAGCACACCACACAGAATACTGTATCCCACAATGCAATGCGCTAAACCTAAACTTTTGTGTGATAAATTGTTTTTTTAAAAGCTGAAAAACCTTCAAACTTCCAGCTTATAAAACCACTTTCTTGGCAGGCTTTCTCAAGCCAACATTAAATATCTATTATTTTGCTGTCTAAGAAACTAAGCTGTTTTTCCCTTCCTTCCATGTTTGACTATTGTGTCATGTGCAGCATCATATACATACTGTGTCTCAGTCCGTCTACTCATACTATGCCCTAAAAGTATGTACTCTTTTTGTGAAGAAAAAGAAGAGTAGGCAGATTTTGGGAGATTGAAATTTCACTGTCTCTTAGTTACATGCATTCTGTCACTGTAAACCGGCCTGTCAATCATCTTGTTATAAAATTATTCTATGCATTGTCCTCATTTAGATAGCTAAGTAAACATGTGTGTGCGTGCATGCGTTTGTGTGTGTGAGTGCGTGTGAGTGCGTGTGTGTGTGTGATTTAGATGGGGTGTATTCTGATAATCACGCTCAGAGGAGTCTGACACACCAGGGTCTCGTTGCCGTGGAGCTTTTCCTGACACTGTTGCCTGGGAGACGGTGCCGTGTCTGCCATATGTTAAGAGCTGGGGGTCCTGAGAGAATCATCCACAGGTGACCTTCAGTCACGGCCAAAAACACACACGCACACACACACACACACACACACACAGATTCAGATACGTCTACAGCTTCACACGTGAATCAATCACCATTTTTAAGCAGCTTTGGATAAAAAACCAGAACTTTCTTTTATTAGCATCAGAACCTGTCACATAGACAGCACTATCTATGGCATGACACACACACACACACTTCGGGGAGTGCAAGAAGAGTGCATGTTTGATCCATTTTCCACGGACTTAAAGGAGTATAAAGCCTCTATATCAGCATAGAAAGCACCTCCAACGTCAATACAGATACCAGCCTCTCTTCAAAGGAGCTCAACTCCTTCAAATAGATTTTTCTGTCATGCGGGACATATCCGAAATTTATTATTTTTTATTTTCCAGGTGTTCTAATCCATCCACTGCAACTGTCAAATGTACACTAAATATTGTTGCTCCTGGGCAACTGCTTTTTTTGCTTACTGAGCTGCATTTTTGAAACCTAGTGAGCTGTGTTGTTGTGTTCTCTGCCTTATAAGGCAACATCCTAACTGAGTAAAACCTCATAAGTGGCTGATTTAAAAAGCTGATCATGGTGTAGCAACTCTGCAAATGACCAGGGACATCTCAGTTTTAGACAGATATTGTTCATTATAATTGTGCATCTTTAAAAGTTTTCTAGCAATACTTTTCAAGTATTTTTGAATCAGATTTCTATCCACCATCTGCATTGACATTTTTTTATTTCTAGTATTCAGGGATATATATTTATTTTAAAGTAAGGTTGTAATGCATGCATGTACTTGCATATGCATATATACACCCCAAAATTAATAATAAATGATATGTATATATGTATATGTAATGAATACATTAATTTACGTAAAATATTGTTTTATTTTAATGCATAGATATAATTGCATGTGTATATATATGCATGGACCCCTATGCATGAATGCATTACAAAGAAAACATTAATATATATATATGTTTTCAGTCAATATAATATATTATACATTTTTTTTCTCTTTTTTGTAAAAAATGCATGCATATGATTTGTGACTTTATCTCATAATGTCACTATTTCATATTTTAAATGTTACGTCACAAATACCTTTGCTTTTTTTAACTGAGGCACAAATCTGCCTCCATATTGCAGACATTTATTTGTCAGGTGCACTTTGCTTTTCTTACTTAGTATTTTTGTCTGGTTTCCAATCCAAATATCTAAAAATTCTTAAATCAAGATGCATTTACTAGATAAGTAAAATTAGATAAGATATTATGTCTTGTTTTCCTGGGGAATTAATCAAAATTTTGTGACTTTTTGCTTAAAACGAGCAAAATTATCTGTCCATGGGGTAAGAAAAATAATCTTAATTCAAACAGAAACCAAATTATTTTTCTTACCCCATGGACAGATCATTTTGCTTGTTTTAAGCAAAAACTCACTTCATTTTGATTTATTTCCCCAGAAAACAAGACATAATATCTTATGGCATTTTACTACTTTAGTAAATGCATCTTGATTTAAGGATTTTTTTTTTTTTTTTTTTGGACTGAAAACAAGACAAAAATACTAAGTAAGAAAAGCATTTTTTGTCAGATGCATAAAAATGCAGCCTATAGTTGAGCAGCTCACCAGGTTTTAGAATCAGAGCAAATGAAGCCCTATAAGGCTGTGTTCAAACTGCGATAAGAAGACGTCACGCGGCGCGCTGTCATACGGAAGTAAACACTGGAAGGATGACATTAAAGTAAGCGATTGTGCATTTATTTATAGTGTGATCTGTCGCAGAACCCAGCAAATTTATGCTCAAGCAATATTACAAACAAAGACGAGGATGCAAAAAGAGTTTTTAAACATTTATGATGTTTTTCTTGTGTATATAGAGCTGTCACTGTAACACTTGTAAGTTCTGACACATAATTGTCCTTCCACTGACTATCTTTCACAACTGTCTTAATAATTTCTGCTATGTAAAATCTTTGAAGTGACTCCCATGAGCGCAGAATTGTGACGGATGTCGATCAACAGTGACGTAAAGGTCGCATGAATTCCGATATGCAGTTGCATTGCAAAACATCTGACTTGTATCAGATTTAGGACCACATATTGAAGTGGAAAGATCATAATTGACATAATTGAGACATAATTGAAAAGATTTGAAAAGATCAGATTCCATTCAGTCATGAGAAAAAAAAAACTGATTTGGGCCACATTTTGGTCTGAACATAGTCTATAAAGTGTACACATGAAAGTATAGCTAAGCTTTAGGCTGCTTGCTTGGCTAATGAAGTCACGGGGTATAAAGCGAGGTTAGTGTGGATGTGAAACCCCACACAGATCCCTGCCAGCTGCGTTCACTGCCAAACCCCACATTAGACTTCTGAAGCCTGCGGTGGATGACAAGATCATTAGATACTGCTTACAAGTGTACCGCACGCGCAGTAGACCAACAAAGACCCTATTATAGTGCGTTTGGAGGTTGTTTTCATTGTCTGATCCCATAATGCTTCGGTCCTGATCATTTCTGCTGGCTTTGCAGTGATTATAGCCCTCCAGACGAGTTAAAGCCTCATTAGGACGCTAAAACAAAGCAAGAGTAAAAGCGAGAGACAGGCCCCTTTGAGACGCTATCCAGAGGGGACAGGCTGTCCCGCGCTGATGTCTTTTCACATTCGGCAGAGCTGGCTTCTGCCTTTAGCGACACTTTGACTGGAGATTTCTCAGTTCTGTGCCGATCTGTTATTCTAGCAGTTGCACATCACAGGCTCGCCGTGAATATAAGGGGTGAGATACGAGTGCATAATTGAGTGATATTGAGTTATGCGAGTGTGTATGTTTGTGGTTGAGTGACGGCACACTGGGTCTGTTATGATGTGTGCTTTCTGAATAATTGTGTGGACATTAAGGTGATGTGTTGACAGACGGGACGGGAGTGCTGTTGTGTGGGCTGAACGCAGCTGCTACAAGGTCTGACTCACTCATTTTGACGGCTTTTATTGACATTAAATATTACACGCTGATGACCGGCCAAGATACTGGAAGAGTGTTTTGCTTTGTTGTGCCTCACATTATCGTGACAACAGTGGTGGAGAGAAACTCACTAAAAGTGCAATGCTATTCATGTCACGTTGAATGCTGCTGTACCACAGACATGCAATATATCTGAGACAAAACTGGAAATAAATGTGCCTTCCCAAAAAAGTTGCACCTCTCCCTCATATGAAACTTTGGGAAATGCTTTTTAATAGGCCATCCAAATGAACCGATTGTTCCTTTGGGTGGTTCATGAATCAATTCAAAATGATTATTGGCATGGCATTTTTTTTTTAATAGAAAATAAATAATATTTATTGCAGTAATATTGTGTAAAAAATCACTAATTGTTTTTGCCAAATTAATACTGTTCTGATTCCAAATCGTATGCATGTATGTATGTGTCTTATTTTTATACGTATAACATCATACTTATATAAAAATTATAAATATGGAATATTTAAATTATGTTAAATATTAAAGAAAATCTTTGATATATTATTTATGATTTTTATAAGTTATATTATATCCCAAATAGCTACAGTTTCCCCAACACTGCTTGGCAAAGCTTTCACAGGCTTTCATAGAAATATTCCAAAGTCCTTGAAAACACAGCATTTTTAAGACTCAACAAATAAAAACAAGGACAACTGGACATTGAATAACAGTATAAAGACCAAGAGCTCGCGTCCTATCAATAGTTGCTAATGGATGTCAGCGCCATTCAAGCTAAACAAGAGCTGACCTCGTAAATATGGTGGCGTTGTTTGAAACCGCACTCACTTCTCCGTCTCTCTCTCTCTCTCTTTCTCTTCCCAGTTCATTGCATTCGCCTCCTTGTTCTTCATCCTGGTTTCCATCACAACCTTCTGCCTGGAGACCCACGAGGCCTTCAACACGGTCATCAACAAGACGGACGTGTCTCGCAACGACAGTCTGCAGTACGAGATCGAGACGGATCCGGCGCTCACCTACGTGGAGGGAGTTTGCGTTCTCTGGTTCACCTTCGAGTTCCTGGTGCGCGTGACGTTCAGTCCGGATAAGCTCGAGTTCGTCAAGAGCGTCCTCAACATCATAGACTTCGTGGCCATTTTGCCGTTTTACTTGGAGGTCGGATTGAGCGGACTTTCCTCCAAAGCGGCCAAAGATGTTTTGGGCTTCTTGCGGGTGGTGCGTTTTGTGCGGATCTTGCGGATCTTCAAGTTGACGCGCCACTTCGTGGGCCTTCGCGTATTGGGACACACTCTCCGCGCGAGCACAAACGAGTTCCTGCTCCTCATCATCTTCCTGGCGTTGGGCGTGCTCATCTTCGCCACCATGATCTACTACGCCGAGCGGATCGGAGCCAGTCCGACCGACCCTACGGCCAGCCAGCACACTATGTTCAAGAACATCCCCATTGGCTTTTGGTGGGCTGTGGTCACTATGACCACTTTGGGCTATGGAGACATGTACCCTCAGACGTGGTCTGGCATGGTTGTGGGCGCGCTGTGTGCCCTCGCCGGCGTGCTTACGATAGCCATGCCGGTGCCCGTCATCGTCAATAACTTTGGCATGTACTACTCGCTAGCCATGGCCAAACAGAAGCTCCCCAGGAAGAGAAAGAAACACATCCCTCAGGTTGTGCAGACTGGCTCGCCGTCTTACTGCAAAACTGATCTGAGTACAGCATGCAACAGCACGCAGGGAGAGCTGTGCCTCGGCCAGAGCAGAGGACTGGAGCGCCACCGCTCAGGTGAGAGCCTGTTCAACACATGCCGTCATTTAAAGGCCTCATGAACTTTGTTGTCTTGTAGTATGAATATGTTAGTCTGTTATCTATAAGCTATTGTGCTCCAAAACAATGACGAAATTCGCATTTAGAAGATGTAAGCATTCAAAACTCACAGTCTCTCACTTCCGCTGAGATGATTCAATGATTTTGATGACATCACTTTGCACTTCAGCTTAGGGCTATCAAAAAATTATCACAATATATTGTTTCATATCGTTCGGTGTCGATGATTATTGACATTTTTTTTTTTTTTTTAAGACAAGTAGAAAAGTTTTCACATATAATTACAAAGAAAAAGCACATTGAATTAAATGTGATATTTGAAGTAGATCGACTGAAATGGTATTTTCTTTTATTTCTTTTTAACTTCTTTTTCTACAGTGTAGTTCATTTTATTGAATGTTAAACTAAAATAAATAATTGGAAGTTGCATGACAGTGTGATTACAGTGTGACAGTCACATGCCACAAATGCCCTGTTTACACCTGGTATAAAGATGCACTCTGATCACAAGTGGACGACACTAAATACAGGTGTAAACGGGGTCAAAAACGTTTTGAGCTTGTCCACTATCAACCACTTTCAGAGATAGACAAAAACGCATTCAACCGGATTGCTTCCAAAGTGTAAACGCTCATGTGGTCGAATGTGTTCAAACAGCCACAGAAGACCGTCTACTCTCCGCCTGCTGACCAAATGCCTAAACATTATAGGAAGAGCTCTAGCCAGACGGGATTTAAACTTTGTCGGCTGAAGACCCAAGTTTGGTTTGAAGACGGAAAACGTACCAAGCACAATGTTCTCTCATCATTCCTGATTTCTAACACACACTCACAGCGTTCGGCTGGTCTTGTGTCTGTCAGAGCAGAAACTAAAGCTGATGCCCTGTGTGTTTTACCATAGTCTCTGGTCGCGTTCATATGTAAATTGTGCAAGCTTATTTTGTCTATTAGATTGAAAGGTCTGAAAAAGCCCATACATTTACCCTCCCCTCGAAGAAAACAGGATAGAAGTGGACAAAAGAAATGGATTAAAACACCAGGTGTAAACGGGAATGTCTCCCTCGTCTAGTGATCCGATCGACCAAAACGCATCTTAATACCAGGTGTAAACAAGGCCATAATAACCAATGACATGAGACATCAATGACATCATTGTTTTTTAATTGAAAACAAGTGGGAAGGAGGGTTTGAACGACATGAGGAAGTTTTCATTTTCGCTGAACTATACTTTAAAGTAAGACTCAGAGCACTGTGCCATCTATTCCACTGAGTCAGGTGTGTGTTCCTCCTGGAGGGTTAAAGCTGATGGCGTTTGAGATACAGGATTCCTTGCAGAGCGGAGGATAAGAGAGGGTGCAGATCTGTCCTGTTGCCACGGAGATGCGTTCAGGAGCCTGAAGATGGGCTGGATTTCACTGCGATATTTCAGTCTGAATGTAGAGACAAAACTGCAGTTTGATGCTGGTCAGATTTTATGATGCTGTGCATGATGGTCATTTACATGTGATGTGCTTTTGCTGTTCGATGGTTTTCACGGGATTTAACAGTGGGAAAAGTCGAGCCTTAAATTAGCTGTCCAACTGTTTTTGAGCAAATAACACATATGTAACGCTTCTGACTTTTACAGGTTTTCCAGTATATACAGACTATACATTACTCGCCTGTTTTCAAGTTGTGGAAAAAAGTCATCATTGTGTTTTCCTGATCAGTTTTGTTATTATTAACTAAAACTTAAAGCTAAAATAAAACTATTAAAATTGAGTTTGCGTTAATTGAAATAAAATAAAATCTAAAAATAAAAAAAATAAAAAAAAATAAAAATAAATAAAAATAAATAAAAATACAACTAAATAAAATAAAATAAATCTGAAATAAATATTAGATGAAAAATTAAAGCAAAAAAACTAGCTTTGGCAACTAGCTGAAATAAAATAGGTTTAAGGTGAAGTAGTAAAATGACTAAAGCTAAAAGTGAAATAGAAATAACAGGAAAATAAAAATGACAAAACCGCATAACGAAATTACTAATACTTAAACTGAAATTAAGATGAAAACTGAAAATATAAAGCTAATTCAATATATTAATAAATGCTATAAAAAATTAGATGGGAGGAAAAACGTTCACAAAACTTTTGAGTTCTTCATGAGCGAAAACAAAGTTTTTTCGAGGGAAAGCATTGAAATGTCTACATTTTCCTCCCACCTTATATTTTTCACAACACCATCATGTCCCTTTAGGGGCTCCGTAGTTCATGATCGATTCAGAAGTGCAAAAATGCACATGTTAAATGCATATTTTATTTATGGTAAATGGACTGAAATGAACCGATGGATATTACATATTAGTTAGTCAATGATGCATCATACAAATGACAAAAAAAGTCTTAAAAGTTAATGAAAAAGAACCTTGTTGTGTGAGATAATACATTTAAAAAGATCTTTCATATACAAGTTATTTTCCAAATGCATAATTTTCCATTGACTTCTGCTGATTGTATTATGAGTAAATGATATGTTGTCTCCTCTCTCACAGATGTCTGTCTGCATTGTTACATTTTCATTAAGACATTGGATCTTTTTAAAGCTATTTTTCTTCAACAATATAGGCAATTTCAGGTTTTACTATTCTTATTCGGGACATTTGATGCCCACAATGTAGGTAAACCCTGACCCTCACACAGCTTCTGATGACTCATTCGTTCGACCCAATTTCGGTCCTATTTTCGTCTTGTGTTTGACCTCTCACCTCTGTCTCTAGCTGGTACGTGTCCCAAATAAGCAGATGTTGTTTTTCACTGTTCGTGCTCTTCATTTCCCACCAGTGTTGTCTGCGGACTGCAGCGCAGGAAGTGACATCACCATGTCTCCAGAGGAGCGGATACCCATGCGTCACTCCAGCATGCGTGAACAGGACCGTCACACTGAAGGCACGTGCTTCCTATTGGCCGCCAGCGACTACACCTGCACAGCAGATACAGCTATTCGAAAAACAGGTATTATTCTGCTCGTCCAATCAAAACCTTCCATTCTTCATATTAGCATATATGTCCAAACAAATGCCCATCACATTTCCTAAACTCTAAACCCATTTCATCCCTTATATCTGTCAATCCATTGTCATAAACATTGACTCATGGATGGAAATGAAGAACTTTAACTGTTCAGAAGGTTTATATAGTATACAGATAATTTATAATTTTTGCCTTGCTCAATATGAGTGTTTTCCTCGCTCTCCTCCCTTTTTAAAGAGGTCCTATCATGCTTTTTTTCACATGTTCAACTCTCTTTAGCGTGTAATGTTGCTGTTTAAGCCTGAAAAAGGGAGTTATTCTCTATGTCAGTGTTTCTGAACTCCCCGAAACATTGTAGTCTTAAGGTTTTCGTCCTGAAACAAACACGTCACAATTTTTCTCATTTAAATAATTTATACGCAGAATAAAGGGGCGGGGCGGTGCTTGGTTGAGCTTGTTAGTAGTGTGTTGAAACTCTTGGTTATGGTAAGGGGCGGGACATTTCCCAAACACACTCGAAGCACTTGACCAATCACAACACACTGATCCAGCCGACCAATCAGAGCACAGTGTGCTTTTCAGAAGGAGGGGCTTCATAGAGACAGGAACTAAACAGAGCGTTACTGACAGACTGGGAAGAGAGGAGCTGCAACAATGGAGAATATGTGAATGTTTTTAACATTCAAGCATGAAAACCTGTTATAGTAGAGCCCTAAAGGTCATAATTTAATATAATATTTAATAAATAATAGGTCCTCTTTAAAAGTCTATTTATTTTGCTGTCGTACCTATGCATCATTATTTGGCTGGCTAAATTATTATTATTATTTTTTTGCATTGCTTTTGCATTTTGCATGAATACTTAACTAGTATGACCCTATAACAAGGCAGATGTTGAGTTGGCACCCAAGACCACATGGCTGTATTGTTTGACAGACACAAATGCTAATAACCCTGCTGGGAGGTTAAATGTGGACCAGCTCAAGGGCAAAGGCACCCGGTGGGGCCGAGTTTGTAAGGTCAAACTCTGTCCCAGCCTGGCGTCCCCTCAACACTACCAGTGCTAAAGGGCAGTAGAAGGTTAGCACCAGCTAAACAGACTTATTGAGGCCATTTACATGCACATTCTTACCCCGGTTATACTTAATAGGCCGACAGTAAATGTGCCATGTAAACACGTTAAACCGTTAAACCGGCTTAAGCATAAACCGATCAACACAACTAGATTTTCGCCCCTCACCACGATTTCTCCCAGCATGTAAACGCATTAACCTGCGTTCTTATTGAAGTGTGTGATGTGTGACGGGAAAGCAACTTTACTGTGAATTTGCTGCAAATCTGCATCCAGAGCGAGCGAGCGTTTCGCTGTAGGGGAGGAGGAGGTATATTGCAAACTCTGACTCTTTCTTGGCCCCAGAAATTGTAAAAATGTGTTCAGATCTCGTGCAGAAGTTCCTCAGTCAAAATGCATGAGAGGATAATATTTGAGTCTGTAAGTTTCCCGCTGACATTCTTCGCTTTTTAATGCTTTATTTAATATCACAACAAACATAACGTGTGAAATACTCAGTCAGATACACAAATGATTACATTTTGACGGTTTACTTGCGTTACCGGGTTATTGGTTTGCATGTAAACAGGTTATTTCAATAAGCAGATTTTTGTGAGTTATCAGCATGTTTGTTTGCATGTAAACCGGCTCATTGTTGCTTTATGGCTGTGCATGACAAGTCACTCTACAAGCTATAGTAATATATTACAGGGCCAATATATAGATATATATTATTGTTTTAGTTTTGAGGACAAGAGCTCAGAATAACCGTCTTCCATTATATACTATTACAATCCGATATACATGATACTGTACGTACTAACCAATATCATTTACTTGCATTGATCATCGTTTCATGATGTGTAAACAACATTCTAGAATTGCGTATATGGTCAGGACTGTTACTGTACACGTCTCTATATACTGAACTACTGAACTGCTGATCATTGATGAAACTCTGTCCATGAATGGCTGAAATAAGTATATTTGCTTTGTGAGCTTTTTAGCAACTTTTGTACAGTTTTAGTTGGCATTTCCATCCAGACTGGCTTTGAATTTTGTTTTGTTTTTGTTGTTAAATTTCGTCATCATCCTCATCATCATCATCATCATCATCATCATCATCATCATCATAATTAAACTGTGTTTTAGTCCCTCGTTATCATAGTAATTTATTTAGGAAATTATAATGCCCTATTTATGTATTGATCATTTAGCAATTCGGTTTCTCACAATTACTGAGCACATGATTGCACACGAAACATGTTCAGTGATCAAAATGAAACACTAAAACGAGCCAAAAAGCTTTTAATATAAATGTTCTAGACATTCAGTGTGAAAACTGCATCATTCTGATCGCTGGACACACAGTAAATGTGATGTGGTCTTATTTGTGTGCGCATATATCTCACGCCTGTCTGTCACGAGACACTTTTGTATTTGTTTTGTGTGTCTTTGTGCTCTTAATGTTGCGTTCTCTCACGTCTGAAGGCTTTGAGAAATCCCGAAGCTTAAACAACATAGCCGGCACTCTCCGTCTCTCTCCAGTGACCTCGCCCTGTCCGATTCACCGCTCCCCTATCCCGTCCATCTTCTGAGGCCACGCCTACTCACACATGCACTGCAGAGACTCCGCCCACTATACATTATACTCTCCCTCTGTGAATATAATGATTATTATGTATAGCACTGTATGTGATATTAGAAAGTAAAAAAAAAAAAGAAGACATTTTAAGGTGAATCTCACAAAATCATAATAGAAAAATATATAATTGCTTAGTAAAAAAATGAAGCCTATTTTAAGACTTTTTTTTTTTCATTGTGACATTTCAGTTAAACACATTTTCCCCTCAAATCATCAATGCTTTATAAAAAAATTGTAATTCCCATTATTCTAAGTGATTAGATTATCATTCTTGTATAATAGTATAAAAAAGTTTTTTTTAAAATTAAAATATATTAGTAAGTTATTAAATTACATACATTTCTACCATGATGCATAATTATTTCACAATTAAAATGTTAAATATATATTGTTTAACAGTAATGAGAAATATTATGTTTTTTAAAAATAAAATACTACGATGATGCATAATTACATCATAATTAAAAATATAAATATATTGTATTACAGTAATGAGAATTATCATTTTTTTCATAAATTACTACCATGATGCATAATTACTTTAAATTTTAAATATATATATATATATATATATATATATATATATATATATATATATATATATGTATGACAATTAATATGTCTTTTGCATATAATTTCAATGAAATTTTTTTTTTTTAAATGTCACAATGGAAAATGTTGAAAAATCTTAAACTGGCTTAATTTGCTTTCGTGATCTTCACGCATTTGATTTGATCTTCTTGCATTAACTTGCGAAACATTAATTCAGCGAGAGAGCAGGAAACTAACTTCAGATCTATTTGACACTGATGTTTCCAAAAGCAAGAGCAGAATGAGATCTAATTAGAAAAGCACGACCTCGCTGTCTATTTGGATTTAATTGTCTGTTTGTCTGTATAAATGTTCATGTTTGGAGCTACCAGTTTGTAGTTGGTGTGTGCATGGACCGCTCTGTCTGGAGACGTGTGTGTGTGAAGCCGTGGAGAGTCCGTGAACCGTCTCATGCATGACCTCTGTCTCCACCCTCTCTTGGCACGTACTGAACCGGCATCATTACACTGGTTGTACACACAGATAACTGCTCAGAGCTTGTGTTCACGGGGTTCAGCCGAACAGAGGGGAACGTTCTGTCTTAAAAGGGAGGGAACGGCCCAGACGAGACTCACAGGTAACAGACGCTCTCGTGCTGTGTGATGATGATGTCACTGGGGAGAGAGAATGACTCTAATTGGCCTAACTTGTTCAAATCGCAGTCAGATGTTGATTCAATTCAAAGAAAGCATTCAAAGTCAACATGAAATGCTGTTTTAACCACTGGAATCGATTGGATGGTGAAAAGTGGGCGTTACCCAATGAGGGGTTGAACAAGTAAAACATTTCAGAGGCGGAGCAAATACACCTCCCGTCAAAAGTTTGGGGTCAGTATGATTTATAATGTTTCTGAAAGAAGTCTCTTCTGCCCACTGAGGCTGCATTTATTTGATCAAAAATATAGGAAAAATTGTGACATATAATTATGACTCGAAACATTTGAATATCGTGCAGAAGTTCATGTATTTCAGCAATTCAACTTAAAAGGTGAAACTAATATATAGACTCATTACATGCAAAGTGAGATATTTCAAGCCTTTATTTGTTATAATTTTGATGATTATGGCTTACAGCTTATGAACATTTTCAAAATTTCTGAGATTTTGAATTCAGGGTTTGCATAAGCTGTAAGCCATAATCATCAAAATTTATAACAAACAAAGGCTTGAAATATCTCACTTTGCATGTAATGAGTCTAATATATTAGTTTCACCTTTAAAGTTGAATTACTGAAAAACATGATCTTTTGCACAATATTAAAAAATTTTGAGTTTCACCTAAAATAACTGTTTTCTATGTGAATATATCATAAGATGTAATTTATTCCTGTGATCAAAGCTGGATTTTCAGCATCATTACCCCAGTCTTCAGTGTCACATGATCCTTCAGTAATCAGTCTGATATGATGATTTGCTGCTCAAGATATACATGAACCATTATTAATGAATTGATAATAATTGAACAAATCTGCATATCAACATGATTTCTGAAGCATCATGTGACACTGATGACTGGAGTAATGATGCTGTAAATCCAGCTTTGATCACAGGAATAAATTACACTTTAAAATACATTCACATAGAAAACCGCTATTTTAGATTGTAATAATATTTCACATTTTTTCCTGTATTTTTGATCAAATAATCGCAGCCTCATGGGCACGAGACTTCTTTTAAAAACATTATAAATCATACTAACCCCAAACTTTTGAACGGTATAGTGTATGTTTTTATTAAAACGTGCTCTTATTTTTTTTTTTGCACAGGAACATGTTTCTCATTCCATGTTGACTTCAGTTCGCTCTCTTGATGTAAACTGTAAATGCATCAATGAGTCATGTATTTCTATTCATGCTTGCAGACACATTCGTAGTCATAAGTAATTTAATACATGGTCTGATCTAAAATATTTCATCATTCATTATTAACTACAGACAAACAACTCACGTCACCCGAGTCATTCATCTGCATCCTCTATACTCTGTGTGATACATATGTATTTTTAGCCAATGCTAATTATGCAGGATTTTAATCGAGAGATAATTCTGAGATTTATCCTGAGCATCATGTGAGTGGATCTAGAAGGGAAGGTTGCTAAGCAACTGGCATAGGGAGATTTTCTGTCACGCATCCTCAGCATAAACTTCATTTGCCACTTTGTGTCACACCCTGCACAGTGTGTTACCTGAAATGTTTTCGCAAGCAATAAAGAGCGCTGTAAGTGTACACCTGAAACGCTGTTTGCTCACTCTGCACGTCCTGAATGTTTGATTGTCAATCACTGAAAAGCTGTAATATTTATATATGATCATATATGCAATTAGAGATGTACTCAGAGATGAATTATTATGTTATGATGTTAGGGTGAATCTCACAAAGAAACATCTCAGGTCACATTTAATCCCAAAATCAAAAGAAATTATATGTTGCATAAAGAAAAATTAAATCTGTATTTATTTTTGCATTGCACAGTCAATGACAATTAAGTAAAATTTCTTTAATGGAGAAATTGAATGCATAAAATCTCACTTTTATTTGTTTTATTAACATGAATTCAGTCAGTGTTATTTTAGCTTCGAGGTACTATTATATATCATGTTTTGAATTAGTTTGCATTTTCATTTTTTGTTACAGTTTTAGTAATTTAGTTATGTGTTTTTGTCAAACTACTTTTAGTCTTAGTTATTTTAGTACGTCAAGTTAAACTTATTTTATTTCAGCTAATTGCCAAGTCAACATTTCTCATTTTCATTTATTATTTTTTTAACATTTTATTTTATTTCAGTTCAAGCTTATAATATTTCAATTAACAGTTTTGGTTTATGAATTCAGTACAAAAGAATGCTGTCAAAATACAGCATCACAATGCAAATCTTAACGGTCCAAAAAATATATAATTTCCCTTTTTATTCATGCAAAATATAATTTCTTCAGGG
The DNA here is from genome assembly GCF_965113295.1 of Leuciscus leuciscus. NCBI lineage: Eukaryota > Metazoa > Chordata > Actinopteri > Cypriniformes > Leuciscidae > Leuciscus > Leuciscus leuciscus. The sequence goes on from NC_138728.1 coordinate 4,198,939, forward strand.
TGAAATTTGACCCAGATGGGGTTTTTTTTACATTATTTATGAGATTCACTTGTTCAAAGATGCAATATATTTTGTCTACAAATGTTTCTTTTTGTTGTTGTTTTTTTTTCAAAAAAGAAGAAATTGCTCATATTGAAGCGCATTACTGATGCAGCGGGTGTTGTTGCGTTCGCAGCTACTGTATCACCTCTGGCTGACGTACAGTTTATATCGGCCAGAGACGGGGAAGGCGGGGCCAGCAGAGACTCAGATGGATTTGATGAATTGGATTGGACAGTCTGGAATAGAATAAGCCTGTGATTGGACGGTTCTGAAAGCGGACGCTCTGTGAACGGACGGACTCCTCATGACCGTTGGAAATTCCCCGTTTTTTCTGTGTGGAAACAGACTAAAGCCGGCTGGCACAAAAAAAAAAAAAAAAAAAAAGTGTCACGAAATGGATAGTGAAACGTTTCCTGCTTAAAACAAGTCGGCTTTCCATTTAAATGTCGCATCTGTATAAAGGACACACATCCACCTGTGGCTTCCCTTCTGTGTCAGGTAGCAAATCCAACTCCCCCTCGAACCCCTTTCCAAGGCCTGTCGTTGCAATAAGTGTATTAAGATGTGTAGAGGCACAAGTGTTTAAAAATGAAGTATTGGTGTATCGACTATACTAAACTACAGAGTAGAGAGAGAGTAAACATGATCCGTTTAATAAATGTGACCTCCAGTCATATATGCTTTTATCTGCTCTAGTATCTGGTGGATTCATTGTTGTCTCTGTGTGTATGTGTGTGTGTGTGTGTGTGTGTGAGAGATGTTCATCTCAAATGGGACACTTGAAGACCTCATGAAAGCAGTTTTCTTTCTTTCGTTTTTAAAATAACCAATATACCTTAGCTTACATGCCATTGGTCAATGATGATGCCCTGTTAAGTTGCATATTAAGCTAAAATGTTTTACTTTTAACGTATACATCTTCTAAAAGTTGATTTTGTCAGCTTTTAAGAGTGCATATATGAAGCCACAAAACTCTCTATTTGAATGTCATGGGGTCTTTGAATGTGTGTGTTGATTTATCGCAGTTCTCTTTCCCATCCCTGTTTCCTGGAAAATTTGCCCAGTGCAACAATCAGATGTGATGTGCAATAATGATGTGAAACAAAGCTGCACCGATTCACACTGTGATTTGAGTTCAGTCCGTGACAGAGCCTCTGGAAACACGCGCCATGAACACACTCGCTCTAATTAGATCCTTTCATTTCTTTCAGCCATGGAGAGATTAGAGCTGTCACATCAGCGTGTGTGTGTGTGTGTGTGTGTGTGTGTGTGTGTGTGTGTGTGTGTGTGTGTGTGTGTGTGTGTGTGTGTGTGTGTGTGTGTGTGTGTGTGTGTGTGTGAGAGTGTGTGTGAATGTCATGAAATCTGTCAAGAACATGTCCAGGTCACATTTCACTGCACAATCAAATAAATTACATTGTGCATAACAAAAAAAGAGCCTGTTTTAAGACCAGTAAGATTGTATTATATTCAAGACAACTGTGGGCAAATGAGTCACATTTTTAATTTATAAATTAAAAGCAGTGCTAATTCCAACATGAATTATATATAGCCTATAATGAAAAATAAATACACTAGCATTCAAAAGTTTGGGGGCGATGTGAAGTCGTCTCTTCTAATCAGCCAGGCTGCATTTATGATTAAAAGTACAGTACAAATTGTGACATATTATTGCAATATAAAATAACTGTTTTCTACTTTAATATATTTTAAAATGTAATTTATTCCTGTGATCAAAGCTGAATTTTCAGCATCATTACTCCAGTCTTCAGTGTCTCATGATCCCTCAGAAATCATTTTTAATATGCTGATTTGGTGCTCATTTCTGGTTATTATCAGTGTTGAAAACAGCTTAATATTTTTGTGGAAACCGTGATACTTCTTTCTTTAGGATTATTTGAGGAATAGAAAATAAATTAAAAAAGAACATCATTTATTTTAAATAGTGATTGTTTGTAACATTATAAATGTCACTTTTGATCAATGTAATGCATCCTTGCTGAATAAATTATTATATATTTTTTTTCCATAGTGAAAATAAATATTTGTCACAAAAAAAAAAAACAATACAAGAAATCTTATTGTTCATAAAAATAAGCATTCATTTCTTTCTTTGGAATCTGTGTTTAAAATGTGAAACAGACATGTTCTTGATGATGTGTGCTTGAGTGTGTGTGTGTGTGTGTGTGTGTGTGTGTGTGTGTGTGTGTGTGTGTGTGTGTGTGTGTGTGTGTGTGTGTGTGTTCCCACCACCCACAGAACTTAAGAGGATAGTATTCTTCATGTTAATATTATCTGCTGCTTTACGAAGTCAGGGCACCGTTTCAAATATAAATTACAAAATGTAAAGGTATATATTTTTGAACTTAGATCTTGTATTTTTGTGTCTCTTGAAGAGTCTCATTGTCCCGCGGTGTATCTGTATGTCCACTCTGTGCAGACTGTGAACCTGGAGTGTTTTCATGTTTCAGTGATTCGACTTTTGAACATGTATTGTGGAGTCTTTTGTCAGCCTTTTGTAGTGCATGCAGAGACCCATGGTCAAAATGTAAAGACTACGTCTGAAGAATATGTATAGTTCAATGCCATGTGAGACAGTCGGATAAACATATTAACATTGTTAAAAAAACAAACAAACAGCTTTCTTTTCTTTCTGTTTAAGCCACGCTGCATCACCTGGACTATAACACGAGGACAATGCTCAGAGTTACATCTATGCATTTATCCAAAGAGGAACAGAAGCAATTTATCAAAGAGCCAGCAATATTTGTAATATACAATGCCAGATGTTGCTCTTTCATAGTTCAGAGTTTTCTTTCACTTTTCCATCAGATGATTCTCCTGAAATTCATGAGGAGAAATAAAAAAAGACACAATTGAGATGACTTTTGACATTCGGTAAAGATGAGACCTTCTGAACCTCTGGAGGAGAGATGTGTGAGAAACATCTGAGACTTTCAGCAAACGTCTAAATTTGCTTTGCATCCCAGCTAACAAAAAATCGGTTCTAAAAATATTTTGCTAACATTCCCATGCATTTTTTTTTTTTTTTTGAATGTTCTCCGATGTGGACGTTAAAGCTGCACTCCGTAACTTTTTTGGGTTAGAAATGATCAAAATTTGTTTTTGAGAAAGTTCATAACCAGCCAGTGTTCAACACTCTCTGCTTGCCTTCGCTCGACTCAAAACTATGGAAGCTTGTTTCCGCCACAGAGTGAAAAATAAAAAAGGTAATTGCGACTTTTTAATCTCACAATTCTGACGTTTTTTCTCACAATTGCGAGTTTACATCTCACAATTCTGACTTTTTATCTCAGAATTACGTGATATAAAGTCGCAATTGCAGGTTATAAAGTCAGAATTGTGTGATATAAAGTTGCAATTGTGTGTTAAGTCAAAATTGCATGATATAAAGTCGCAATTGCGAGAAATATACTTGAAATTCTGACTTTTTTTCTCAGAATTGCATGTTTATACAGGTATCTCGCAATTCTGTCTTTATAATACACAATTGGGAGATATAAAGTCAGAATTGCATGATATAAAGTCGCAATTGCATGTTAGAAAGTCAGAATTGTGAGATATAAACTATTCTGAGGTAAAAAAAAAAAAAAAAAAAAAAGTGTATTTTTTTCCCCTTAGAATTGGACTTTATATCTCACAATTGTGAGTTTATATCTCACAATTCTGAGAAAAGATGTCAGAATTGCGAGATGTAAACTCGCAATTGTGAGATAAAAAGTTGCAATTATCTTTTAAAATGTTTTTTCTTTTCTTTTTCCCCAATGGGTAGATAAAATCTGTTTTCATGTACACATTCTGATCAGACGAGATGAACAGACACTCATCTCTCCCATCGGCCTTGATGTAGGTCTCAATATGTAGGTCTTCTTCTGTCCCGTCACTACGGACACCGTTGCCATGGTGGGGAAACAAAACAGCAGGAGGGTGAGTTTGTGTTTTTTAGGCCGCGGGCCTCCCATGAGCAACTGTATCCATAACGACCAGGGAGTTTCCGTATCCATAACAACTCCATCTCTGCACAAACCCGCTTCTGAGAAGACTGAACTGAAGAGCATGAATATTGCATCACAGTCTCTCTGCTCTTCTCTGTATGAACCACTGTGTGATCTACAGCTCCACAACACACACACACACACACACACACACACGAGCTCGTTTAAAGTGAGCACAGCGTCTAGACGAGATCAAGTTTTGTTTATTTACCCTCAGAAATCACCATCTTTTGCATACTAAGTGTGCAGTGTTTGCATTATCAACTGTTGCATGCAAAACATGCGTTTGATTGGAAGAATTTGGGATTCTTGTTGTTGTTTTTGTCTGAATTGATGAGACCAGCACTACTTTTTTCCCATATTGCAAAACAGTTATCCATTTCTTTATACATTTATATACATTCCTAATGTTTTTGATGTTAATGTTTTAAAATAAGAAACAATATAATGTGAAAACAAATAGCCTAACTACTACGTATATTATAATAAAAATTAAAACGAGCAAGAATGCTGTTGTTCAAGTACCAACAGCACAACTGCGAGTGTGAAATTGCTTTTATACAACACTTCAATAATACTAAAGTTAAGTTGTTCAATAAACAATTTAGTATTAAGGAACATACATTTTAGGCATTTTTGCTCCACAACAAAACAGCTTAAAATGAAGTCGAGCTGAAAACATCTGCGCATCTCCAAGGCGTTTTCTTCCTGGGATTTTAAACGAATTGGTTGAGTGAATGATTCAGTGACTCCTTTATTAAAAACAGTAACATGTTTCGTTCCTGAATTAATCAAATCATTTGAATGAATGGTTAAAGGGATACTTCACCTCTGGAAAGATGAATGTGTATTTAAAATAGGTCATTTATGTAGAAGAAATGTGAAATCATTTTTGAAATTGGAGCTTTCTAGACTGAGAAAAGCCAGAAAATGTATTTTTGGCTTATGTGGATGAAAAACAACAACTCCCAGAATGCACTTGCTTCGCTGCCCTAGGAGGCCACTCCCAAGCCACGCCTACCGGTAAGAGAGCGCAGTTAAACAACAAGTCTAGGCTACTAGTGAGGCTCCGTGACGAGTCTGCCCGGGATTTCGAGATCGCCCAAAATGTCCGGGATTCGGCTTTTGCGTTCTACAGTCGCCATTCATTGTGTTTACTGTGGCGAGCAGGACGAGGCTGAGGGCCGCGGGAGAACGGCACGAGGCCGGTGGCGTCATTACTGAGACGCACCGGTCTCGTATCTCTCACGGAGGAGCGGGAATTTTCTTAGCAATGTTAAAACGCACATCAACCGATCACTTGTTTAGCGTTCATGTAAACACTACATTCAGATTCACCAATCGGAATGAATTCAGTTAGATTGAAACAAAAGGTGTGCATGTAAACAATAAATGGCGACTGCAGAAAGCAAAAGCCGAATCCCGGACATTTTGGACGATCTCGACGGCCGGACATGTCCGGGAAAAAGAGGATGGTAACCCCTACTACTCAGCTTTCTCCTACTACTCAGCTTTCTCCACAGAACAAGAGCCTGCTAGCTTAGCTTCCAAAGAAAGATGGCTGACACTATGTGTAGATTCTGTGAGTGTGGTCCCACCCTCTATGGGCGGGCTGAAAACATGCGGGACAGCTCCTCCTACTGGCTGTAATCTTTAGCCTCTGGCCAAAAAATCCTCCGATGACGCAAAATGACGATTTTTGCGTCATCAGAGGATTTTTTCCAGACAAAAAATACATAAATCTCTCATCTCAGGGGGATATGAGGGTGGAACGCACAGTCATTCGAAAATACTACAGGTTTTCTACTAATACAAAGCTTAATGCTAAATCCTGAAGTATCCCTTTAAATGACAGTCACTTGTCGCCAACTACTGGTGTGTGGATGTAACTGTTTTCTTTCCTCCATTGACATATTGAGTATTTTAGTAGACAAATAAAAATTGTGCATAATCATGAATATTTTTCTGTCATCAAGGTAAACTTTTTAAATAAATTAAAGTTTCTTTTGTCAACTTTTAGGAGTACTTAAGCATACAGGGAAGTTCAACGCTAAAAGACATGAACAGAAAGCCATACTTTTGTGTGAATTTTTTTATGTCAGGAGGAATTAATTATATTTCTCAATGTTTTCTGAACGTTCCAAACGTATTTTTTTTTTTTCGTTAAGGGAACATTCCCTTTGATCATGTTGCAAACATTATTGGAATGTTACTTTTTGAATGTTCATTGAACATTCCGAAACAAGTGGTAACATTTAAAAAAAACGTCCAGCTAAAACATTTCAGGAGAAAAACGTTCTATCTACGATGAATACACATTTTCTTAATGTTTTGGGAATATTCGATAACGTTGAAGGAGCGTTCTATTAACGTTAGTGGAAGAACATTTGTACATAACCTGAGAACCCTGTTAGCTGTGTATAAGAACACTCACGTCTGACTGACAGTCAGTGAGTCTGTATTGTTTAACCAACACACTGAAAACAGCTGAATTACCCTCCAAATACAGCCGGCTGAAGCGAGCGCAGCATTTTCTGTGTGTGTGCGTTCGTGTAGGAGGTTGTACTATTGCAGTCTGATTGCTCACAAATGGAAATCAGATATGCATGACTCAAATGATACTTCAGCAGCACTGTGAATTGTTCTGCGATATGTCAATGGATGTCAAATTGATGTGTTATTCAGAAGCACAGACGATTACCTGACTCGACGTACAGCCGGATTCCCTACAGGCAACACGCATCTGAAACTTTAATACAACTATAAGAACACTTTAATATTTTACCGGGACATGAAGACTTTAAATGTTTCGCTGTAGCCGCAGGGTCATGGCAGTTTTTATGCTCCCAAAAAGTATTTTGGGTAACACTTTATTTTACAGTGTCCTTGTAACATATGTTACATGTACTTACTGTATTAATAACAGTAAATTCTGCATAATTACATGCAACTAACCCTCAACCAAACCCTAATCCTACCCTAGCCCTATAGTAAGTACATGTAGTTAATATTACCTAGTACTTAAATGTATAATTACACTGTAACAATGACACCTTAAAATAAAGTGTAACCGTATTTTGTTTGTCTATTTGCCTTATTCATGACAGAGCATTATGTTAATGCATGTCATATCTTAATATATTCATACCCTATAGTTGAATTACGCCAATTAGAGCTGGGGGATAATATAGTCACTTTTTTTGTGCAATTATTACCTTAAAGGGATATTTCAACCCGACGTAACCTCTAAAAATGATTTTATTGGTATAAATGAATGTATGTGGGTTGACTCAGGTTAGGTCAGGAAGTCAGATTAATGTGTTAGATGCTAAATATTTTGGTAATTTTGGCATAATTTTGTGTGTTTTTGTCCATTCAAGTGCGAAAGAGAAAAAAAAAATATATATATATATATATATACAGTATATTTATCAATATGATCTGTTAATCTATGACTATAAGGAGTTTTTTACAGTGTAATTAAGGGATATGTTTTATTCTTCCGTATAATGAAAATTAAATCAGAACAAACACAGTCAACCTTCAAAAATGATTAAAATATTGTGAGTCAAGACAGATATTTTGGTATACTGTTAATAATCAAAATGTGGCACGCATGAGGAAGGGTTGAAGGTGATGAATTTTAGTGAATAATGACTTAATTGTTTTGGGTCTGTTTCTTATTCAAAGCTGTTTTTGTGAATTAATCATGTTCCAGTTTTATGGGCTGTTTTATGTTTTCTTGTTGTCGTTCTTGGAGCTTAGCGTCCTCAGACATCTTTTGTGTTACGCAGAAGAAAGTTAGGTAACACTTTACTTGAAGCCTTTATATATAATGCATTATAAAGATATTCATAAAGTACAGTACAGGCCAAAAGTTTGGAAACATTACTATTTTTAATGTTTTTGAAAGAAGTTTCTTCTGCTCATTCTGCTGCATTTATTTGATCAAAAATACAGAAAAAAAATGTAATATTGTGATATATTATTACAATTTAAAATAATTGGTTTTCAATTTATTATACTTTAAATTATCATTTATTTCTGTGATGCAAAGCTGAATTTTCAGGATCATTACTCCAGTCTATCACATGATACTTTAGAAATCATTCTAATATTCTGATTTATTATGAGTGTTGGACACAGTTCTGCTGCCTAATATATTTGATGAATAAAAGGTTAAAAAGAACTGCATTTACTCAAAAAAATTAAATAAATTCTAATAATATAAATCTTCTTTACTATCACTTTTTATCGATTTAACACATCCTTGCTGAATAAAGTGTAGCGTTTATACGCCCGTATAAATAAAATTAATTATTATTCATAACGGATTATGATCAATAATTAATAATTGAATTATTTTCAGAATTTACTGTAGCAGAATCAATAGTATGATCATTTTATCAGTTCATCCAATGAACAGAAAGCATAAACAATTATTAACTGCAGGAAATATAATATATCTTCCTGGCCAAGAAAGCATAATCCCCAGCTAACAGTAAATTAAGAAATAAATCAAAGGTAAAAGCATCGGTAACTTAGATCGCAGTTCAAGACAATAAATTCGTAAGCACATAACACAAGTAATACTTCTCTTTTCAAATACAAACAATACTTTATTGATTATATGACTAACACATAAAACTAATATCTAACACAAACACACGCACACGCATTCATACAAGTTGCCAAAAGAAAGAGTTTGGAAAGAATGAGTTTAAGAGTGAGACGATGAAATCTCAAGATTCTATGCACTTATAAGACATGACCTGAACGAACCATCAATCATTAATTTAACCCTTCTATCGTTTCTTAGACAGGTTATTAAATTTATATCAATACACCAGTTCAGCTTAAAAGTCTGGAGGTTACTTGCTCGTTTTGCGTTCCTTTTTCTCTTGGGATTCCCTTTCAGCGTAAAAGGGATTTCCCGAGTTTGTTCGTTGGCTGGTCTCCTCGTGCCTGGTCTGAGGCGGCCAATCACGTGGTGTAGGCTACTGGCGGGTTGATGGAAGTCTTTGTTGAAGCTGGCTTTGCAGAAGAAACGTGGACCGAAACTTTGCCGCAAAACTTAACTTAGAACCGAGACTCACAACGGAAAATAAAGGAAAACTTAGAAAAGAAAGAAAATTGAGACGAGAGTAGATGATGGCTTGAATGAAGCTGTTGAACCCGTTCTTCTGATCTTAATTTGGGTTCTTTGTCTCTGGCGTCTACATGGTTACTATAACCATCGTCTGCTGTCTCCACCCGACTTGTTGTTCTGCACTAAAACTTAAACTTTGTTCTGGTGTTAAGATTTTAAACTCAAAGTTTGTCCAACCTCCATGATGAGTTCTGGCCAATTAGACACTGGCTAAATTTAGGAGGTGGCGTTCTTTTCAGTTCTGATTGTAAATCATGCTTATCTGTGCTCTCCTTACTCTCTAAGCTCTAGCAGAGAGGAAAGAGACCACAGTTTAGACATTATTACTATTATAAGAATACGAAACACTTTGCAGAGATTTCAATCAAGCCATCTTTTGAATTAAGAACATACATACAGTCGGCATCTAGTCATAGTTGGGGGGCGTGGCGAGGGTGGAGTCGGCGTGGGGGAAAACACTGCGAACATCGTGTGTATTTGAATGACAAAAATGTGGTATTGCGAGTCATTAACGCCTGCCGACCAGCAACGGTACATTGTAAAATTAATTGCAATAGGTTATGATAGCCCTTATTTAATTAAAAACTGGGTCAATGACCCAAACAAATGGCCGGAGGTGTCGTTTCCAGACATATTTTGTTATCTGGTTGAATCTCCAAGACATCACGGCAGCTGTAGCGGTAACATTAGCCTATAACTCAATCAACTTATGTTGCATACTATAACTCCATAAAACCTTGTCACTTACCAATTGTACGTATGCTTCACTCCAAACTATTAATCCTTTTGTAAAACGGTGATCAGTAGCACGAAATTGCAGAGGGACTGTGCTGACAGTTATCCCTAAAGTCCTCTAGTAACTCACAGACTGCAGTCTACTCCATAGGTTCACGGCTCGAGTCATGAGCCTTCAGCTGATAACGCTAATGTGAGTGAGACATCCCTTATGAAAAACAACTATAGGAATCTTGTAGTATTTTGGGACAAAATATTATAGTAATCCTATAGGAATACTATAGTATTTTGGGACATATACTATAGAAGTACTATAGAGGTATTACAGAACATCACATAAGTATTATACACTACTATAGAAATCTTATAGGATTACTATAGGTCTTTTTCGTAAGGGATGTAGACAAAACTAGCCCACCACTGCCTAATACGAGTTTAACACCCACTACTATATCACACAGGGATCTACTCACACAAAAAAGAAAGCTCAAAAGCCATTTTGTCCTTATTTCCGGTTCTGTGTGTTTATTAGGAAGGATGTAGAACATCAATTCATAATTTGTTTGTTTATTGGCGGTACAGAAAACGACACAGCAACTCTTCGGCATGATTGCCCCGTGTATTTCAATGAGCGCCAAGGCAATGTTTTCCCCCACGGGCTAAATTCACATCACGTGACGGGGCGTTCCCGGGGGCGTTCCCAGACCAACCGTCTGTATCTATACGATCATGCTGACAGGAAGCACGACATACTTTCATTCAAACACCTAATAGTTATACCAATTACATGAATTATATGGTAGCTCAGAATATTAAACACACATATAAGTTGCAGACACAACAGAGTTATGTAGTCGCATGATGTTTGATAATACATACCTATGTATAAATGTATAGGATAACGCAATGTTAGTCGCTTTGGATAAAAGCGTCTGCCAAATGCGTAAATGTAAATGATAATAGGTCAGTCAAGAATTGTTCTGGGATGAGTTTTATGGATGTTTGATATGTAAAGTGTGTTGGTGTGTAAAGCTCTTGTTCTTGCTCTTTTAAATAGCCAGACTGGGGGCGCCGGACCGATGGCAAGATTGATGATGATCATGAGACGTTCTGAACAAATCTTCTCCCCTCATTTTCCGCGAGAAGCGGAAAGGTTGAATTAATCTTCTGGAAGAAGATTAGTTTGTGTTTGGTTCATCCTCGCAGTAGTTACAAAAGTATTGATTTATTTCAAAAAAGGAAAGAAAAAAATTACTGACCCCAAATGACTGACCAGTAGTGTATATTGCTGTTACAAAAGATTTCTATTTTTAAAACATTTTCTTCTTTTTTTTTTCTTCTTTTTTTACTTTTTATTCATCAAAGTATCCTAAAAAAGTATCACAGGTTATGAAAAAATATTAAGCAGCAGAACTGTTTCCAACTTTGATAATGAATCATCATATTAGAATGATTTCTAAAGGATCATGTGATAGACTGGAGTAATGATCCTGAAAATTCAGCTTTGCATCACAGAAATAAATGATAATTTAAAGTATAATAAATTGAAAACCAATTATTTTAAATTGTAATAATATATCACAATATTACTTTTTTTTTTCTGTATTTTTTATCAAAATAAATGCAGGCTTGATGAGCAGAAGAAACTTCCTTCAAAAACATTAAAAATAGTAATGTTTCCAAACTTTTGGCCTGTACGTTTGAATGCCTTATATCTTTTCATAAACAATTGTAACCAAAGTTAAAATGCATATGTGTGTGTGTATATATATATATATATATATATATATATATATATATATATATATATATATATGAAGAGTTCAGATGCAAAAGCCTCTAAGTGCCATCTGAAATTTTCTTCTAGAAGGATCATTCTTATCAAGCTCGTATATTTAAGTTCAGTAATTTCACTTAAATGGCAATGAAAATGACCTTTTAATTGTCATTTAAGTGAAATAACTGAACTTAAATATACGAGCTTGATAAGAATGATCCTTCTAGAAGAAAATTTCAGATGGCACTTAGAGGCTTTTGCATCTGAACTCTTCATATATATATATATATTACACTATCAATACACTAACACAATGTGGGAAATAAGATTTTTGCATGAATGAACCCTTAACAGGGATAAATCTCAAATTCTGAAGACATAAAACACACACATAGTGTCATAAATCGTAAACTCTCACCCATGGCAACATTTGGATCCATTCACTGTACATGTGAATCTGTTGCTATGAGACGAGCTGCTTCATTAGAGGAAGCATCATAGTGATGAAGCCAGTTTGTGTGTGTTTGTGTCTCGGTTCTCAAGGTCAGCACACACACACACACACACACACACACACACACACACACACACACACACACACACACACACACACACACACACACACACACACAGTCATTGAGCCAGAGCTATATCTTGATTGCATTACATTACATCATTATGAAATAGAATGTTGCATTTTCAGTATAACAGAGCTCTCATATATTCAGAGCAGAATAGCTATAATCATAAACGTGATATTGTGTTGCATATGGAAACGTATCTCCCTGTGTGAGGCTCTGATTCATGCCACCGCCGCTGCCTCGCTGTCTTTTATAACGCAACACTTTTATAGGCACTTTAATTACTGTAATCAAACAGTCATTGAAACGGATCTGGTCTTACATCCGCTCACATTTGAAATGCTGGTTTCAGTCGGCTAACTCGGCACATTTCAATTCATTTCCAGTGAACGCTGCCATGATGTGCTGGATGAAATGATTAGGAAATAATTGCCCTCGTCTTTATAAAGAAACGTAATTAATGTAATAATACAGGCTTAAACAATTGTATATCCCTTAGATTCGGGTGATCGATAGCATTACCCTGAGGAATACTTCTCATGTAGTTTGTATGAAAGAACACAGTTTTTCCTCCATTCTTCTTCCACATTTGAACTCTAATGTGATTGATTTGTTTTTGTGCAGATCATTCAGATCAATTGTTTTATTAATTAATGATAACAATGAGATTAAACTAAATACATGTGATTCAATTATTAAATAAATACAAATTTCTTTAAATAATTAATCTATATATATATATATACACACACACACATACATTTGATTAAAATAAACAAACCAATAATTGATTCAAATGAAAAATATTTAAATAAAAAATAAAAAGTATATACATTTGATTAAAATAAAGATAGATGATACAATTATTTGATTAAAATAAATAATAAATATATACACTTGATTAAAATAAATAAATCAATAAATGATAAATAAATTAAATAAAGAATAAATAAATGTAATCAATATTTATTTATAAAAAAAAAAAAAATTAAATAATATATTTGATTAAAAATAAAATAATAATAATACTTTGATGTATATCAATTGATTAAAATAAATACAATTTGATTTTAATAAATAATATATACATATATGCATTTCATTAAATAAAATAAATCCCTGCATTGATTAAAATAATAAATAAATAAACAAACATTGATTCGAGTAAATAATAAATAGATTTAATTTTAAAAACTGATTTAAAGAAATTGATTCAAATAATATGTGATAATATGTGAAATTGTTCCAGTGTGGCGGTGAGCAGCAGCAGTTATGGCCAGCGAGATGATGTTGAGGTGATTTCATGTGAATGAATGTGCAATATCACAGCATGACTGGTGTGAAAAATAAGAGGCGTTACTCCATTAGTGTAGACATCAGGTAACCGGTGACGGAAACCCGACAGAATCCAGCTGAGAGGATTAGTGTGGCTGTGTTATTAAATCTCACATGATTTCTGTCCGCTGTTAACTCTTCCCTCAGACGTAATTAAACAGGGGATCAGTCCGCTCACAAAAGACTGATGTGGGAATGGAAATGTGCTTAGTTGATCTGGGATGAATTGGACACATTTTTCACATTCGCCCTGCAGCTAAACACAATTATGTCTCCTTTAAAAGAGTCCCGAACAATACATGCAGAGTTTAGTTATGTATTTTAGTGCTGACACAATAATAATCGTAGTTAATGTTAATAATTGTCTTTTAAACCCAATTTCATCACAATTTGAAGTGAAGTTGGGGAAGATGCATATGGTGTATTGATGGATGACCTTTGAATGCTTAATCTGCGATCGCAGACGAGTGTAAAGTGAGAGGAGAGTGTAGAGGTCATTATCTGGCTCCAGCGGTCAGAACGGAGCAATCTGATCCCAACATCCGAACACATACTTATACAGGATGCTGTACTTATACTGCTAATGTAAGTTAGGAACATTCAAAACGTCCAGTTTTTTCTTGGTTATACGAACGTTATGGGAACATTCCATTTTAAATTTTAAATTTTGCAAACATTGAAATGTTTCTTTCTCTGAACATTCTAAAAAGAGTTACATTTAAAAAGTGCAACTACGTCCCAAAAAAGGTCCAACTAAAATGTTTTAGAATAAACATTCCATGAATGATGTATAAATAATGTTTTTGCGCTAGCGTTTTGAGAACATTATTAGAAGAAAGTTGACATTCCCTGTTAGCTGTGGTGTTTATAGTTATCGTTCTTAGTGTGATCGGGCCTTTAGCCAGCACTCCCTGATCCTTCTGTTGATCTCGGACCAGCTCCGTCTAGAGCAACAAACAGTGGCCACATTATCAGTCTGTCTGCTGCAGGTCTGTCTGTCTGTCTGCTGACTGCTGTGGGTCTGTCTGTCTGTCTGTCTGTCTGCTGACTGCTGCGGGTCTGTCTGTCTGTCTGTCTGTCTGTCTGTCTGTGTCTGTCTGTCTGTCTGCTGACTGCTGCGGGTCTGTCTGTCTGTCTGTCTGTCTGTCTGTGTCTGTCTGTCTGTCTGTCTGCTGACTGCTGCGGGTCTGTCTGTCTGTCTGTCTGTCTGTCTGTCTGTGTCTGTCTGTCTGTCTGCTGACTGCTGCAGGTCTGTCTGTCTGTCTGTCTGTCTGTCTGCTGACTGCTGCGGGTCTGTCTGTCTGTCTGTCTGTCTGTGTCTGTCTGCTGACTGCTGACTGCTGCAGGTTAGTCTGTCGTCTGTCTGTCTGTCTGTCTGTCTGTCTGTCTGTCTGTCTGTCTGCTGACTGCTGCGGGTCTGTCTGTCGTCTGTCTGTCTGTCTGTCTGTCTGTCTGTCTGCTGCAGGTCTGTCTGTCTGTCTGTCTGCTGCAGGTCTGTCTGTCTGTCTGTCTGCTGCAGGTCTGTCTGTCTGTCTGTCTGTCTGTCTGCCTGCTGACTGCTGCGGGTCTGTCTGTCTGTCTGCTGACTGCTGCGGGTCTGTCTGTCGTCTGTCTGTCTGCTGACTGCTGCAGGTCTGTCTGTCTGTCTGTCTGTCTGTCTGCTGACTGCTGCGGGTCTGTCTGTCGTCTGTCTGTCTGTCTGTCTGTCTGTCTGTCTGTCTGTCTGTCTGTCTGCTGACTGCTGCAGGTCTGTCTGTCGTCTGTCTGTCTGTCTGTCTGTCTGTCGTCTGTCGTCTGTCTGTCTGTCTGTCTGCTGACTGCTGCGGGTCTGTCTGTCTGTCGTCTGTCTGTCTGTCTGTCTGCTGCAGGTCTGTCTGTCGTCTGTCTGTCTGTCTGTCTGTCTGCTGCGGGTCTGTCTGTCTGTCTGTCTGCTGACTGCTGCAGGTTAGTCTGTCTGTCTGTCTGTCTGTCTGTCTGTCTGCTGACTGCTGCAGGTCTGTCTGTCTGTCTGTCTGTCTGCTGACTGCTGCAGGTTAGTCTGTCTGTCTGTCTGTCTGTCTGTCTGTCTGTCTGTCTGTCTGCTGACTGCTGCGGGTCTGTCTGTCTGCTGACTGCTGCGGGTCTGTCTGTCTGTCTGTCGTCTGTCTGCTGCAGGTTAGTCTGTCTGTCTTTCTGTCTGTCTTTCGTCTGTCTGCTGTCTGTCTGTCTGTCTGTCTGTCTTACAAGGCTACAAGTGTGTTTTGGTGCTCTGTCCACTTTTCAACAGTATTTTTCACAAACTGAACTTTGGCATTCCTGATAATAATAATAATATTTGCATCTGTGTCATATTGTATGTTGTGGAGTTTCATATTAAAGGAATGTGGTTCACCCTAATGCGGCGCATGCTGTCAGACGGGATGTTTTCTCAGTGTGTGGCGTCAGCATCAGCGGGTCGGTCTCGCTGTGAGCTGCTGGTTTGATGTGCTGTTTTAAAATAAGCCGCTTTACACACAGGGTGAGTCAGGCACAGATACGCCCGTGAGCTCGAGCGTGTGGCTTTGCCTCCAGCAATCCTTCTTCAGAAGATTTACTCGCACTCAGAGTTGTAAGTGGAGAAGCTTTCAAATCATAATTTAGCCGTGTTTATTCATTTCCCCCCTAAAAATTTAAACAGTTTTGTTACTTTTGGTGCCATTTTGCCCCAAACCTCTGTTAATTTCAGACCCTGGTAAACACTTACTAGGTGAATGTTGGTTTAATGGTGAATATCTTTCTGTGCTGTGAGTCCAGCTCTTGCTGGTGTTTGGGAGTACACTGAAGTGTGTTTTATTGTGCTTTTAGATGTGATTCTCCTCCAGGTCCATTAGTTTAGGGAGGTGCCGTCCCGGTTTATGACAAATCGCCCTGGCCGTCCATCCATATCCTCCTGAGACCCAGCAAAATATGAACAGTTTTAGTTGTCCTTTAGTGTTTACTGCATTAGAAACATAAAATATTAAAAAATATATTTATTTTGTATAAATTGCAATACACTACAGACTAGATTAAGAATTTTGGGCTCAGTAAGATTTTGTGTTTTTGAAAGATATTTATACTTCTATTCAGCAAGGATGCAATAAATAGATAAAAAGTGACAGTAAAGACATTTATGATGTTTCTATTTAAAATAAATGCTGTTATTTTGAAATTTCTATTGATTTCTATTGATAATTTTATTTTTTATTTTTTAAATTCTAATAATACTGTTTTTAGTTTTGATCAAATAAACACAGCCTTGATGAGCAGAAGATACTTTAATATTAAATTAAAAATAATACCAACCCCAAACTTTTGATTGTATATGAATTAGCAGTGTATTTAACGGCTGTTTAGTGATTTTCAACATTTTGATTAAGAAATCCGTTTACACTAGACATACATGATGCATAAACCTTTATGATCGGTATTACAGAAGATAAGTGTCTAACTTGTATATTATTGTCTTACAGAGGATGAAATTGAACAGTGGATCCCAGGAGATTATGGCAAGGGTCAAAGACATGAAGACAGTGAAATCTAGAGCTTAAGTCAAGCTTGATTTTATCAGGTAATAAATCAAATCAAACAAAGCCAATTATAGTATTACACTGGTGTCCTCTGACCCAGTGAAGAGCTTTTTGTTGTCATTGTTGCAGTGTGTATGACAGTAACAGTGAATGATCTCTTATGCATCACGTTAATGACACTCCACAGAAATCAATGGAAGTTTTATTGATTGTAAATTAGCAGCAATGACAAAAGAAAGAGAAAGAATTGACTACGTGTTATTCTCTGCTGATTGAGCTGAAGCGTCTCCTTTCACATGAAGCACATGAAACTAACTGACCTACTGATTCACGAGGGACGTTACGGCGCCGTTCTTCCTCTCCACAAGTCAAAGTGTAATTACATTGTGTGGAAGTTTGAGCTGTTATAAAGATGTTTGTTCTCCATCCTGCTCAGCCTTCTGGGTAAATTACTTTAATTAGCTTTGTTCAGCCTCTCTGATATGCTGGATTCGTTAGTTTTGGCAGCGTTTTCGATTTATTATTCCACCTGCAAATTACACAGCGACCTCCCGTCCATGTCCAGTCCCTGTCACACCTGAGGACATACAGGTCATGATGAAGAACAGATTTATGGACAGTATTTGGTGTCCCATGTGTGGAAATTTTTAAAGTGTCATTAAACCTCCATTTCGGCTCAGGATTCTTCTCTGCATAGTTTTGAAAAATGTTCCAGTCAGTATCAAAACTCCTCACAAATACATGCTGGACGCAACAAAATGCAGAAACATACAGTGTTTGAACTCCCAATACAGCTGAACCGTTTAATACATCTTTTTACATTTAATACGTTTGTGAAACTTTATGTAACCGTTGTCGATACGCCAGTAGGTGGCGACAAGTCGATACGCCAGTAGGTGGCGTCTTTCTGAATGAATCATTGCAACATTGATAAATGATTCGTTCAAACACTCTGGTTCATTCCGAAGCTACTTGCTCAATTCTGAACCGCATACTTTTACTTATTTTACCATATCTTTCTAATAGTAAGAGCAGTTGCAGTTCCAAGTTCACTTTGAGTGAGTCGTTGAATCATTCTTTCAACCCATTTGTTCAAAATCATTCGGGAGCGAAGCAAGTGGCTGTCTTTATGAGTGAATCTTGAATCATTCACAATTCATTTGTTCAAACATGCCGATGACAGACTGAATCTGAAATTATATACTTCCCTACTATATACTAGGAGAACAGCAGTATGTGACAAAAGAAGTATGTCCGAATGCACAGTACTCATAAAAGAAAGGCAAAAAGTACCCGGATGATCTATAATTCCAGCGAGATTCTGAAGTGCGCACATCATGGATGCATACATATCCCATGAGCCCATGGGAGAGGATATACTTCATGTCAGTAAAGCGACGCAACTGGCGCCATATGTCACATGATACATGGCGAATGTAGTGCGTGCGGATTACATTCATACTACACACACTCATACTATATAGAACGTACTATTTAGTGGCCATTAAGTAATTACTTATTAAAAATAAGTACCTACTCAAGAGTGTATATTATTTTGGACGCATCCAATGTTTTTATGAATGAGTCATTGAATCATTTATTCAACCGTTTTGTTCAAACACACTGATTCATTCGGGCACTTTTTGAGGGAATTTTTAATCATTCACCAACGATTTGTTCAAACATGCTGATTCGTTCAGGAACAAAGCTATTGTCTCTATTGGTGAATCATTGAATCATTTATGCAAAGATTCGTTTTAAAAACAAACTGCTCTCTTGCTAATGTTGTTTAAATCATTCTTTAATTTTTACAACTTTTAATTTATGAAACTGACATTATGACAAATATTTCACATTTTTGTTTTTTAATATAGCCTTCCTGTAGTTCATATATAGTGGGAAAGTTCTGATAAATAGTTCCCAAAACACTGTCTACTTCACTGTATACGTTGCATCTACCTTCTTCTACTCTTACTGCAGTGTGTCCTGTCTACTTAAGTCTAATTTAAACTGCTCAGTGTATTTGTTGAGTGGTCTAGACTAGAAGAAAGATATTGCATTATTTTAGTGCTGGTGAAAGCAGCCAAATCTTTGGCCAGCCAATGGAAGTGTGTCTAATCGTAGCTCGAGAGTTTCTGCAAGCGTTTTCTTTTTTCACAGTCACGGGAAATCTAAGTGCCATTTTAGATCCTATCTGGATACAATCCCTGAGAACGGTGAAAGCCTGAGAGATGAATGCTGAATACCAGCCACAGTCTGTGCAATTTACACCATTTGTATGTGTATATACACTCAGAGTGTTAAATATTATATCTGAAAATACATAGCTTGGGTTCGTTTGGGTTTGAACTTTTAGTATTATATTATTGGTCATGTGAGAAGGTTACCTGCATATTTTACAGCATTAGTTTAGAAAGGTTTTTCTAGAAAGGGAGGGGGGGGGAGTACCTGAAAAATTTCTTATCAATATTGAATTGCACAAAGGATCAAATCATAAAATCCATATCAATACCCAAGCCAAATTTCTACTGTTGCATGGTATGCACATCTAGTTAATAATAACGTCCCATTAGTTAATATTTTACAACTTTTAAATGGTAACACTTTAGTTTCGGGACCAATTCTCACTATTAACCACTTGTTTATTAGCTTTATTAGTACTTATAAAGCACATATTAATGCCTTATTTTGCAAGACCATATTCTACATCCCTTAATCCACCCAATACCTAAACGTAACAACTACTTACTAACTATTAATAAGCATTTATTGAGGCAAAAGTCGAAGTTAATAATTAGTTAATAATACTTATTATTAGTTAATAATTAGTGGGAATTGGAGCCTAAAATAAAGTGTGATCTTTTAAATTTGGTAATATTAAATGCTGAAATTAACACAAACTAAGGTTACTAATGGAATCTAAAGTGATGCCTTTAATTCTATAATCTGATGCAAGAAAATAATAATGATTTATATTAAAATAGAAAGACGACAGAATAAAAGTCATGTTTGTGTTCCCAGCATGAGACTTGATGCTTGTTCTAGCCTCTTATTTGGGGATTTGGAAAGGTCAGGGTGAATTTTAGGTATTGTGAGTGACCTTTTACTAAATCCAGGCAGTCAGATGTGTGATGTCTTCTCTGACAGGATCTTATCTCAGACAAGAGTCTTTTGTGGGCGTCTGAGCCGGATGTGCGGTCCTGAGCTAAACGTGTGTGACGTCCCGGGTCGGTGAGTGCACGATCTGTCCCGCTGGCTGTGAGGAAATGACTCGGTCTCGCTGTTTCTTAAAGAACCGACGAGATGCTGCTGAATATTCCCTGATGTGAGGCAGTTCATGCATATGCATGAGAATAAAGACAATTAAACATACTCACTTATTCATGCATATTTAAATATGATGCTGACACTGTAAACATACTTTTACATAGGTCAGGGTTTCTAACAGTTGCTGAATCTAGAGTTTTTATTTTGAACATTTACACTAGTGTTGTTCATTCACTAGCAGCTCATTCACTAGTAATTCATTAGAGTGATTCAAAACAATAACTCATGAGTCTATTTGAATCAGTCTATACAAGTTGAGCTCTGAATTTGTTTATTTTATTTTGTATTATTAGTTATTTTGTTCAATTCAGAGTGTAAACTCACAACTCTAAAAAAGTTTGGAATAATTAAGCTTTTTTTAATGCTTTTGACCGAAGTCTCTAATGCTCACCAAATTCTGGAAGGTCACCATCAAAAATACAGAACGTTTTTTTCTATTTGAATATATTTTCAAATTTAATTTATTCCTGTGATCAAAGCTGAATTTTCAGCATCATTACTCCAGTTTTCAGTATCACATGATCCTTCAGAAATCATTTTAATATGATGATTTGGTGAAAAATATTATTAGTAAAACGGAAATATTTCACAAAATAATTTTTGATGAAATAAATGTAGCCTATGTGAGCATAAGAGACTTATATTTATATTTTAGAATTGTAAGTTTGAATTGAGTGTAAAGAGAGAAGACAAAAATACAAAAAGCCCCAAAAAATAAATAAGCATACAGCTCAACCTGTGTAGACTGATTCATAAACAAATGATTCTTATGAGCGGTTCTTTTAAGGAATCAATCCAAAATACACACAAGTTATTGTTTTGAATTAGTCTAATGAAACATCCTTGCTTCATTCTCCAATGTTATTGTTTGTCTAAAATGGTGTAGACAAACTGTATAATAAACTATGACCAGGGATACAATCAGCACTCGCAGTCGTCTCTCCATTGTAAAAAGTGTTGTGTTGTCTGTTGGATTTTCCTTCTTCGTTTACTTCTGAGAGTTCTACCTGAAAGACTCGGGAGATAAATTGATATAACAAGCGTACATTTATTAACAGCCCAGCAAGCATAAATTTATAAAGTTCTTTGGCGTAGGCCCCGTCCTTAGCGCGCAATGCGAGGGTAGCGAAAGCTGCATATCCTGCCTGAAGACGAAGGCAGGGGCGCAGCCGACCCCCTGGAGGTAAAGGAAGGGACCATCCTGGTGGTGGTGGGGAGGATGGAGGGGAAGGGACCATCTTGGTGGTGGTGGGGAGGATGGAGGGGAAGGGACCATCCTGGTGGTGGTGGGGAGGATGAAGGGGAAAGGACCATCTTGGTGGTGGTGGGGAGGATGGAGGGGAAGGGACCATCCTGGTGGTGGTGGGGAGGATGAAGGGGAAAGGACCATCTTGGTGGTGGTGGGGAGGATGAAGGGGAAGGGACCATCCTGGTGGTGGTGGGGAGGATGGAGGTAATTGGCAGCGTCAGCATCTGCGAACTCAGACAAATGTAAGTACCAATCTTTTATACTGCGAGTGTTAACACATGATTGGATAGAAGTGAGGTAATACATGACGCGCTGATTGAGTCTTCCTGGCAGAACTTATGCTAAAGCTTTCATTTCTGTTGGAATTTTCCTGCACGTTAATTAATCTAAGTGCAGTTATGGAAACACGTTCAAAATACATCTGGCCAACGAGTGATGTGGATGTTGTCACGTGACTGCATTTTGGTTTGTTTCATCAACTCATCAACTGATTCGGACCAGAGCGATCAGTGTGGTGTGAAAAGGAACCAAAACGCCTGAAAAATGCCACAAAGTATAATTTTTCGCCCTTGGTCCAGACCAAATGAACCGAACTACAGATGTGAAAGCACCCTTACACAGTTCTTTTGGGCCTCTAGTGCACCAGTGTCATCTTCAAGTGTTGTCTTTGAAGTCAGCTCTTGTAACAGGGCTGACGTCATCATCTCCTAATGGCTGCTGAAGAAAGAAGAACAACTCAGTTCTGTTCTCTGTCAAAATGTTTTATAAGAGCGCGCTCGCTATAGCAGACTTAGACTGAAACTTTCATGAAGCTTCTTAAATACTTTACCTTCCTCTTGTGTGGGTGTGAGCGACGAGAGACTCAAAGAGAGCGACACGCAGCAAATGTGTGTTCGTCCTTTCCGGCAGAATTCTCGAGCAGACGTCTGCGAGATCTTTACATCTGAACACGCAGCGAGTCTCACCCGGGCCACCGCCGTCTTCTTTCTGAAACGTGTGAAAACTAAAAGAAATGGAGGAGAGCTGGCGAACGACAGTGTGCAGTTCACTGACCTGCTTCTGCAGAAACTAGAAGTAAAGTGGCTTTAGAGAGAAACACTCGAGAGCAGAATGATCCTTTTATCAGTGGCACGGACTGATTTATTGGCCATTTTGAGATTATCAGCATTGGAAAAGCCCGCTTCACCGATTAACAGGAAGAATTTCTTGTGTCGGATCCAAAGTCTACCAAGAGCTTTATCAATGGATAATCCTATCCTATCCTATCCTATCCTATCCTATCCTATCCTATCCTAATGGATAATATAAAGCCTATTTTAGTGGTATTAGGATTTTTTTAAATTTGACAAAATGGGCATCTTATTTATATATATACAGTACTGTGCAAAAGTCTTAGGCATGTTAATATCCCCCCCAACCCCCCCCCCCCCCCCCCCTCCCCCAAAAAATGGTTTTAAGTCAGTTATTTCTATCTTTTGCTGTAGTGTGTCAGTAGGAAATATCAGTTTACATTTCCAAACATTCTTTTTGCCATTAATTGTAATAATCCAGTGAGATTTGTGTCTGCACAAGGAGTCTGACAACAGCCGGTATGATCTGATCTCACCATCATCAAGTCCGTCTGTGATTACATGAAGAAACAGAAGAAACTGAGACAGACTAAATCCAGAAGAACTGCGGGAACGTCTCCGAGACGCTTGAAGAAACCTTCCTGAAAAACTATGCGCAAGTGTACCTGGACAAAAGCTGTTTTAAACGCAAAGGGTCGTTACACCATATATTGATATGAATTCGTTAATAGAAGTTAAATCATAAATAAATTCAATTTATGATTTTATTTTTGAAAGCATTCTCACTTTACAGCATTTTAACACGAGTGCCTGTACTTTTCCCAGTCCTGTTGCTTTGCAGGAAGGTTTCTTCAAGCGTCTCGGAGACGTTCCCGCAGTTCTTCTGGATTTTAACATGCCTAGGACTTTTGCACAGTACTGTGTATATATATAATAAAATAATTAAAATGAATTACATTTAAATGAAAACAGAAAATATAAAATTAACATGTGTGAAGATAAATGATCAGGCCAGATGCATTTGGACAAAAAGAGGCTTTTTTGTAGAAATTCAATCATTTGAATGATTGAAATATGATTGTGATTGTAAAAAGTATTTACATTTTATGTATTGCAATGCAGTTTTTCTGCCAGTATTTTATATATATAAATACATTTTGCATTGAGATTTTTAGAATTTTGACAAAAATAGGCATTTTTTTGTAACAAATATAATTTCATGTAATTTTGAAATATGGCCCAGACATGTTTTTGTGAGATTCACCCAGTAAAATATAAAATATACAACTTTATTCAGTATGTAGCACAATGCATTTAGATTTAATTTCTTGCAAAAGCGTTGTGCGTGGAGCGGTAAGAGAGATCTCGGTTCTGTCACACAGATCTACAGGCTGCTGGCGCGTCTGTGTGTTTGTGTTCTGACTGTCATCCCAGATGGCGATGCCGGATAGATCCGTACGGATTCAACGTAAGAACACTGTTAATGACTCCTAATGTGTTTGGTCTGAGTCCATACAAGGACTTCCTTTATTTCTCTGGCTTTCCCTTCCCGAACGATTTGCATATTCATGAGCAGTATTTGCATTATTTTTCATGAGCAGTATTTGCATTGTTTTTTTAATTAAGGTCCGACATGCAGCTATTTAGGCTTGACCTGTAACTAATATGTACATGTGCATTTAAAATACACATGATGCCACTGTGTCTAGAACAGGAAATGTGTGAGATGACGAATCGAGTGATGTCACTGTCAGATGATTGATCAGGACGGGTCACACACTCAGTGAGGTCAGACACAGAGGTGCGTCACTCATTGACATGCCATTTGTAAAGGCAGTTTGAAGAATTGCGCGTCTGTCTTTAACGTACACACATTTGTCGGGTCTGAAGGGTTTTTGAAGAGGAGCCTTAAGAGAAAATGGCACCAGTCCAGTGATGGTGCGTCATGTGTGTCAGATCATGGATCATCAGGTCCAGAACATACGGTCATTTGGCATCACATCAGCCTCTGCCTATTATTAAATTATTATTTATGGATTCAATATGAACTGACCACAAATTTGGCTTCTTTTTTTTTTTTTTTTTTTACAATTTTTTTCTGTCTATTTTATTTTGTTATTTTATTTATTTATTTGTTTATTTATTTATTTATTTATTTATTTATTTATTTATTTTTATTTGTACATCAAATTCTGGAAGGTTTTATTTTATTTTATTTTATTTTATTTTATTTTATTTTATTTTATTTTATTTTATTTTATTTTATTTTATTTTATTTTATTTTATTTTATTTTATTTTATTTTATTTGTATGTATGTGTATGTATGTATATGTGTGTATATATATATATATATAGTTAGATAGACAACTCCAAGAACAACTACATCTTAATCTTTAAATCTTAAACACATTTTTTTATAATATTTTAATAAAGGGTCAAGATGTCAATTTTCCTATAGGCCGGACATCACTTTTGGCCACTACTGTATATATATATATATATATATATATATATATATATATATATATATATATATATATATATACCTGCACTTTATATAGTTATCGATTGTAATCATTGACACATCATCATTGGCAAAGTCCATATTAGTTGAGCAACACATGAGACGACAGCATTTCTGTTTCATTGATGGAACGCTAGTCTCTCATCTTCCTGTGGTCACTAATGGTTTAAGGTCAGTGTGTGTCTGTGTTTCATTACTGCGATGGTCTCCTCCACTGATGCCACCCTAACGGGCATCATTTTGAGCTCTGCCATACGGAGGAGCCGTGCCTGAGGAGGACACCATCTGCCTCTCGCTGTCATTAACACCTTCTTTTTATAGCGGAGAGAATCGGGGGCGGACCAGTTTAATGCTCTGAAACCGCTGTTGCACGACGTTTCTCTGTGCAAACACACGCTTGCAGCTTTTATTTGTTTCTCAATGCCATTTCCAGATTCCGTCTGTGTGTGTATCTCCTTTTTCCTTCATTTTGTGTTCTGTGAAGAGTCAGCCATCATTATTGCTGGTTAGTGTTACTGATGTGATCAAATCCCCCAAAATTCATCTGATCTAAGTGATTAGATTCGGTTTTCAAAAAGGTCATGTTAGGACATGAGTAGTCAGTGTCACCCCAGCCACACGTCATTTCTGAACACAGGTACATCAGGACAGGGCTGGGTGTGTGTGTGTGTGTGTGTCAGGCTTTATTAAGTTGACCGGGATATCCCACAACACTGCCACAACTTCAACAAGTGCAGTGCCCAGAGAACACACCTCTCAGTATCAGATACGATGATGAAGGTCGGTGTGTGTACGAGCCAAGCGTTTGTTTGCTTTCTGAGCACGTAGAGCCGTGACGAACCCTATTAATGCATGTGCGATAAGACAGTATGGCTTACCAAAACACTCTCTAAACACACACACACACACACACACACACAATCAACCCACACAACTGATCACTCCATGACCCCAGCGCTGTTATCTCAATACGGCACAAGGTTATATCATACGTTTTTAGCATCTTAGTAAAGTTTTGCACCAAAGTTAGATCTCTTTTCTGCTTCTGTACCTTTCAGACTTCTGTGTAAACGTCTCTTCACATGTTAAATAATGCTTTTATTAGCATTTTCTGAGGTATTTTTGTACTTTAGTCTCAGTGAATGTTCTTTTTGCTCTGTGGAGGCTGTTTTTCATCGTACAGTGAACTTAGTTTGCTCCCAGCAACTGATTTTAATTAATCTAATTTAATGAATCGCAGAAAGGAATATATACATATATGATAAATAGTAACGTATATGAAAGTCAGAGGCTGAAGGGAGAGATTAAACTGCTTGAGGAGAATATCGCTAAACAGATGGCAGAATCAGTGATAAACACACTCTTTATGCAGCGATGCATACACACACCTGTCACACACACACACACACACACAATCGGAAAACAGCAGATGGTTTATGCTGGTGTTCAGAATTTAGGCTGTTTTATTTTATTTTAATGTAGACCTACATCCTACACGGGTATCAGCAATGATTCCCATTTCAATTCTGATTCACAAGCTCAGGATTTGATATCGATTGCTTTTGGGGGTATTTGAGTTAATTATTGGCCAGATCATAATTTGCATTGTGACTATACAACACGACTCAGGTGCACTTTATTTTCTTTTGTTTGCCCAAACATTGGGAAGATGGGAATGTTTTGCGAAATCGATAAGGAAAATGTTTTTGCATTTAGGATTTAGTGAAGAAATTACACACTTTACCTCTAAAGGGATAGTTCACCCTAAAATGAAAATTAAGTCAATGGCCAAGGTCAGGATTTGTGTTAAATAATACATTTTTACAGCTCATGCTTCGGATTCTCCGGCAACAACAAAACTGGAGAATCTCACACTTTTAAGAAGTTACAACTTTTAAATGCAACAGGACGTTTCTGAATGGTTAGCTGATGAATTAATGTAGTTGTTGTGGAGTTAACTTTATTCAACTTATCAATTAGCATGTTCCGTCATGATCATCATCAGTCATGTGGGAACTGTATAGGATGTTGGTATTGATTCATCTTTCAGAATCAACTTTTGTGCAAATCCAGCGTTGAATCTTTAATCATGAAAGTGAAAGTGCCCTTTTCCGTCGAAATCGTGGAATACTCCCGGGAACGCGATTTCTACTGATTTCTATCTAAAAAGCCATAAATGAGGGATAAGATGAGTGTGTGGTATTTCGAGTGCACACAATGTGTGTGTGTGTGTGTGTGTGTGTGTGTGTATGTGGTCTCTGGATGACCTGTTTTCCTCTGGGCTGTTTTCCGGGTATGTCCGTCAGGTCCAAATCATCAGTCTTGCTGACAGCCTGCAAGACTATTTCTGTCCTCCCAGATCCCAGTTCCAGTGTTCAGGCACACGGGGTGACATTCAGTCTGACTGCGTGTCTGAGACGTTTTATGCCTTTATTTGCATTTGTTCACTTTGGTGGTGGCCTGTAAAATCCTGCTTTGAGGGTCTCAGGGGCTGCGATAATTGGTGTCTAAAAATCACACAGCAAATATTTACAACCCCCCAGAGGAGGATTTGTTGCTCCGACTTATTCTCAATTATGTTTTATGTATGTATCAGTTTCAGCTCATTTTCACCTTCATCTCGTAAAATGGACCCAAATGAGTCAATAATTGTCATCCAGTAAGGGTACAGAGCTATGAAATTAATGTAGATAGCAGAACAGATCATTTGATAAGAAATGTTTAAGTTCATATTAGGGGTGACCCCCAAATAGTCGGAGATCCGATGCATCGATATGCGGAGCCTGATTCCACCACCGATCTCACAGTCGAATCTTTGCGGGTGTTATGAAACGAGGATCATACCATTTTGGCAATATGGGGGTGCTCAATGTCTAATTTCACACAGAACTACTGGTTTTGTACGGTTATATTAAGTTATATACAGCCTTTAATTATGATAATGCTGAAAAAAAATGAAAAAAAAAATACGTGAAAAGAAAGAAGCGTTCAATAAATATTTTTAACGTGTGTGTGTGTGTGTGTGTGTGTGTGTGTGTGTGTGTGTGTGTGTGTGTGTGTGTGTGTGTGTGTGTGTGTGTGTGTGTGTGTGTGTGTGTGTGTGTGTGTGTGTGTGTGTGTGTGTGTGTGTGTGTGTGTGTGTGTGTGTGAATAAATCCAACCACCCCTGTGACAGATTTAAGTTTCACTTTCCCTGATCCGTGACAGACGAGGAGCATCTTGGCGGCAGGGATTACTTAACAATGTCTGGAATAAGAAAATCTAAAGTGTGGATGCACTTTGAAATTGTAAAAGATGATCCAAAAAAAGTAAAATGCATGTCCTACCACTCATCAACAACAAACATGGCTTTCCACTTAAAATGGGTAAGTTTCTTACCAATAAAGACAGTTCACTCTTTTCATATATAATGGCGCTTTTAATTTACGAATAGCAATATCATATGTTGGGACTTAAAATATGTTTGTCTTTTTTTCTAGATCCACCCAGATATCAGATGTATTTTGTGTGATGTTCTGTATTTCGATCGCGGCTTTAAAATGTTATGAGAAAACGTTTTACGAATGTTTATCCACCACATTACCTTTTATTTAAACCTAAATAAGAAAGCCATTGTCAGTTCGTCTGTCAGTTGGCAGGCAGTTTTGGTCGCTTTATTAAAAGTTGTTGCTGTGTGCAGTGTGTAAAATAAAATAAAAATAGTTTTACCCTCCTGCTGACTACCTCGTGTCGTGCCCCTCCCAACCCATTCACACACACATAGATGATTCGACTATCAGTCGACTATAGAAAGATTTGACAATTCTTATTCGAATGTGTAAATCCTCAGTCGGGGACACCCCTAGTTCATATTAAGATATTATAGTTTTGGTTACAAAGTTATCTTGGTAAATCTGAGCACAGTTTGATCTGAGCACTGCGAGACACAATAACTGAGAAATCACCTAGAAACGAACTAGCAGGAGAATGGCAGCATGACAAAAAGTTCTCCGAATCCCTAACAACTGCATGTCAACTGCATAGCAACACCCTAGCAACGCACTAGCAGGAGAATATCAGCATGCCAAAATGTTCTCAGAACCCCTAACAACTTCACAGCAACACCCTAGCAACCTTATATCAATGCCCTAGAGGAGTATGGCAGCATGCCAAAAGACATTCAGAATCCTTAACAACTGCACAGCAACACCTTAGCAACCACAGAAAGAAAAAAAGAAAAAAATTATTAGTTGAAATTAATAAAAAAAATTATCATAAGTGGTTGCATTCAATTGATTTTATCTACATTTAAACAAATGCATTAAGTTGAACAAAAATGTATTAAGTTCAACTTAATGCATTTGTTTAAATGTAGATAAAATCAATTGAATGCAAACACTTAAGATTTTTTTTTAATTAATTTCAACTAATCATTTTTTTCAGTGTGCCAGCATACCAAAAAGCTCTCAGAACCCTAAACAATTGCATAGCAACACCCTAGTAACCACATAAATACACCCTAGCAGGATAAAAACAGCATGCCAAAAAGTTTTCAGAACCCCTAACAACAGCATAGCAACACCCTAGCAACCGCATAGAAGATAACTTAAGTCCATGTCCTGGTGCTTTATATTCATTATCGGTGTCTGTAAAAGGACATTCATATTGATTATGTTTTCAATGTCAAAACAATAAGCACCAAACTCCCCAAATCCCCATTAAGTCAATCATTTTAAGGTCATTCAGACGCGTAAAACACATTCTGGAGACTGACGCCGGTTTAAATTGCACTTGACTATAATGGCCAAGAGAACGAGACCTCCACCGCACGAGTCTCCATCAGATTCAGCCGCGTCCTTCACACACACACACACACACACACACACACACACACACACACACACACACCCACACACACACACAGAGTGCTATGGCAACCAGGGAAAGCCTGAGAGTGTGTGCGCGTGTGTTGACCTTCATGGGTTCAGTTTAGTTATGGGGTTACAGTCTTTTCAAAGCAGCCAATGGAATAAAAACTGAACTAGCAGCTTCTCAAGGCTTCAGTATTGTACTTAGTAAAGCAAGTAGCCTGGTTACTATGGAGATACAAAGATAAAAAGGGCTGGAACACCTGCCAGTGAAGCTGTTTCCATCTATCACCTCAATATGGAGAACGGCTGAAATGATACAACCTCGTCAACCCCACATAGAGGTTCTCCACAACAGATGTTTAAATTTAGAGAATTTGAATATCTTACAGATCTCTAGGACTAAACTGGAGACCGTTCTCGTTGCGTATCCTCATATATGTCTGCCGCTGGATAAGTGATACCAATGAAAATAGTTTTTTAATTGTTCGTCCGACAGCGATCCGACTCATTGCGCCTGTACTGTCATCGTCTCCAGACCCAGCAGTCTTACGGCTCTCCATACAGCAAATGTAGCGATGAGAAAATCACTTTTGCAGTCGTGTCTTGAAGGTCAAACTGATCCTGGATCAGCTGTTAAAGGATCACATCATTGAGACAGAAGGTCATACGGAGAGATTTGAATGCTGGGACGAGTTTATGAGGCTGAACCGTTCTAGCTCATCAGCATTATTATTCTGGCACAATGATTATTGAACCCAAACCTCTTGTTTTCATCTCGATCTCCCTGAAAGCAGATTTGTATGCAAATTAATTTTTTATTTTTTATTAAGCAATATTTTATTTTAAGAGCAAAAAGTGCTTTTTTTGCTTTAAAAAAGATCACTGTAAATAAAAATTACATCCCCAAGTCAAACATTTCTAGTGACTGGTCACATCTAAATTTTTCAATTAGTCTGACGTATTATTTCTCATTGAGCCAATGTTAACAGACTATTGCAACAAGAATTACACCTGGGCCAATTAAAAAATTTAGATGTGACCAGTCACTAGAAAATTTTGACTTGGAGAGGTTAGAAATTTTTTACAGTGATTAAAGTCTGCCTTGTCTCATGACTTGCATATAGATCTTTTTCATAGCATTTCTAATTTAACTTTTAGTAGCAAAAGCATCATTTGGGGAAGTTCAATTCTACTATGAAAATCTGTGAATCATGTATATATATGTGTATACACTGTGCAAAAGTCTTAGGCACGTCAGTATTTTCATCCCCAAAAAATGGTTTTAAGCCATCTTTTGCTGTAGTCTGTCAGTAAGAAATATCAGTTTACATTTTCAAACACTCATTTTGCCATTAATTGTAATAATCCAGTGAGATTTGTGTATGTCTGACAACAGCCGGTATCTATAAATGTCTATCGTGTCTATAAAATCACTGTTATATTATTGCATATCAATGAATATGATTAAATAGTGAATCTTGTTTTCATTTATTTGCATGTACGCTGTATATTTTTGTCGTTCTGTATCCAGTGTGTGTCTGGAATGGGAAATGAGTGGTGTTTTGATAAAAGCAGTCTCTCTGCGAGGTGATTGTAAATATTTATTCCAGAGGCTAAAGGTCAGTGTGCTACAGCTGAATAAAGCCTCTCCGAGCTGGAAACAAGACCAACTGAATCACTCCAGCAACAGTGTTCTCACAAATCCTCATTATTATGCGGAGTTCGTCGACTTCCACCTGAAAAATGATGTATGGTGTTGTGTTTATGCCTTATGGCTTTAATCATGAGCGATAGGCTTAAATATAAGGAATGGC
The DNA here is from genome assembly GCF_965113295.1 of Leuciscus leuciscus. Classification (NCBI taxonomy): domain Eukaryota; kingdom Metazoa; phylum Chordata; class Actinopteri; order Cypriniformes; family Leuciscidae; genus Leuciscus; species Leuciscus leuciscus. Next base: position 4,230,936 of record NC_138728.1, read on the forward strand.
GGGATATCAAAGCTGGGTGGGGTATTTCCTTTGACTGATGGGAATATTTAGTTATTCGCTGCCGTCCAGGGGCTCGTTCTTCGTACGTCGCTAACTCAGTTAGCTGGATTTGATTGTTGACGATTTGGCATGATCTTGGATTGTTTGGTTCTTCGACGCTCATCCTGGACTTGCTGTCATAGCAACAGGTGCGCAAACTTGAACCTGCTCGGGAGCAGGCTTATTTCATGTAAACAGGATTAGATCCCGGCTTCATAAGCGGAGCTGATACGGGAAGTCCAGCGCAGCGCGATAGTGCACTTTCTGAGATTGAAATTTTTTTCTCGTGACTCGTGAGATTGTCGTTTACATTATTAATTTGTTGGAAACGCACATTATTTTCGACTTGTCGGAGTCGGGCTTTAACTACAGCACAAACTGTTTGCATTGCCCTATGATTATTTGCGAGTGGCTCTTTCCTTTACACTATTGGAGCAGAGAACTTGATGGAAAGTGCTGTCTGTCGTGTCATTCGGAGTTTACCTGGCGCTTTTAGGTTTAAAAAACAGTTTTAGGTTTTTAAGACCCAATGTTGTAAAGCAGTTTTTTTAAAGCAGTTTTTTTTTTTTTTTTTTTTTTTTTTTTTGGCTATCATTTTTTATGAAGATCATGCAATCATGACCATGCCGATTACAGTATGTCACTCAGGCTTCACTAACGTGATTGGTACCATAGACTATAGGCTTCCATAGACTGCCATCAAGGCCTCAATGAAGGGGATTATGTGAACAGAAAGGGGGTTCACAATGTAAATGTGCAGCCCAGTTACTATTGGGAGTCTTAATATTCCAGATTAATAATATTATATCAAATAAAAAAAGTCAGTTGACTAAAATCTTCCATATCACAAATGTGAAAGCAAAATGGCCAGGATCTGTGCATGACTTAAGAATTTTCAGAGATTCACATTTATGCACATTATTTGAAAGTGGTAAGGAAAGTTCCACAATTAAATATCAAGCTCACTGTATTACATACACTTATGCTGATCCTAACAGAACGGCATTTCTTCATAGGTGATTATGACATGTTCCTGCCTGCAGACAGGTGTTTTATGACCCCATTCCCTGACCCAAACCAGTAACAATGCAGCTCTAGCCAGGACAAGGGCACACAATGAAATGAACTTTGGCTAACTAAAGGGAAGATTTCAGTGTCTGATAAGTCTGAGGTTTGCACACCTGACAGGGCCTGTGACATTGCTGCATGTGCCATATTACACAACATTGCCCAAAAAAAAAAAAAAAAAAAACTTTTCATTATAATATAATGAAAAGTTTAATAAAAGACCAATATACTTAGTTCCTTGAGTTTTATTTCAATTGTTCTTTGTAAAGAAAAGCCAGTGTTCAAGTGCCTGCAACAAGAGATATTAGACACATGCCTCATGCAACAAATAAAAAGGAAAAGTTGGCTACACTGCCCACCTGTAGGCCTATGTCTCCTCTGTCTGTGCAGACTCTTCTGTAGGCCTTTCTGTAGATGTGGAATCCTGCAACTTATATTGCTGCCATAAAGCATACAAGTATAAATTAAGTAAAGTTATTTATGCACTTGCAGGTAGGCTAGTTCCTCCATATGACAGTTATCTGAGAGGGTTTATTCACTGTCCAGTGAAATGGAAACAAATGGACATTACAAAGTCTTATACTTTCTTTCCTTTGGAAAGTTATAAAAAAAAATGTCCACTTACTGCACATATTTCAGCCACCACTTTCTTGGGAACAGATACAAGTGTTGGTGTATTATGTAAAAGTGCACAAAAGAGGAAAACACAATGTCATTATATGAACTACACTCTGGAAAAATATTTTTACATTAATATAAGTTTATTAGTTTTGTCAAAGCAATTCATCATTACTCAAGATTTAACAGTTGAAATGACTATACAGCCTTAATTTAATGCAGCAAAAATTATTTTACAGTGTAGGCTACTAAGATCTTTTCTTCTTTTTTTTTTTTTTGCTCAGCTTTTTTCTTGGTTGCTTTTATAAACAGCCAACCATTTATTTAACAGTGTCTTTTATAAAAGAGACTATAATATAACAAAAAAATTACCATTATGTAGAATATTTTTGTACTTCACTTTTGTTTGTTCCCATGTTCTAGTGTGGTGACTCTGACATTACAATGAACAAAGTAATTATGCAATTATTCAAATACAAAAATATAGGCTAATAAGTGATAAAAAAACATCTAACATGGCCACTTCTAACGGATTTAAATTGTCTGCTACTTTTTGCCAGCCCTCTCTCCTGGCTTTTGCAGACTTTGAGGTGTTCCCTGGCGTTTTGCATTAAAACATAAAAATTCCGAATAAACTTAGTTCTTGCTCTGCTGCGGAGAAAAACTGTGCGCGCTCTTTGGCCACTCTGAGCAGCCAATAGCAGCGTTGCTGATCAATGTTTCTACTATCGATACATGTCCCCTTTTAACCCAGCGCATGAACGCGCAATTATCTCAGATAACTCAATCCAGCGATACTAATCCTATCCGGCAAGTGTGTTCGAAGAACCGAGTTAGCCAGATCATGATTAGCACGATGATATTATCTTGGATGTGTCATTTGATCTCGGATGTAATAAGCAACGTACGAAGAACGAGCCCCAGAACCTCTGGAAATACGGAAAATATGAGTTGTATATGACTTCAGGAAGAACATGTCCGCAGTAATATATTCATATTCACTCAGAGTTACTGACTTTAGATGAGTTCAGTACAGTGCCATCTGAGAGTTTGGTGATTGGTAAACAAATGTGTTTTGAATTAATAATAGAGTTTGCAGCCACAGTAACGACTTGACCTTGAACAGGACACTACAGTATGCATGATGCACAAAAGATAATATGAGTTTATTCTTTTACTTTGGTGGTGATGGACAAGTTTTATGGTATTTTCATTAACTTTAAAGTATTAGAATACCATGTCAAAAAACATGTTTTATTCATGCTATATGTTCAGACGGCTTTTTTTAAAAGGATTGATGCATGAATGTCAATAGAACAATAATATTTAAATGAACAATAATAGCCATTATAAAAGCATAAGTTTAAGAAATAAACACACGCAAACAATTCAGTCGCAGCACTCTAGTTAATAGAGGATTTAAGTTCAATCAAAATATAAAGTTATGAAACTTAACTTTGCCCTTAGCCAAATCCATTTGCTCTGGAAAGTAATAGATTACTAAGACCAAATATTGCCAGTTTGATGCACCCAAAACAAATGATATCTCATATTTAACCAGTGTAAAGACATGGTTGAGATGAAGCTGTTCTCGGCGGGTACATGAGCGCTGATGGCCTGGAGCTCACGTCTCCAAAAACGTCTAAACAAATGTTCAAATTAGCGCTATGTTTGTATATAAATGACATATTTTAGGTCTAAAAAACGCTTAAAACTACATTGTACCGTGACACAATACAGTAAAGTTGTAGTGGGTTTGCTCCTCCACCAACACTTGCTATGAAAAATACTGCCAGTATAGATCCGGCTGAAACAAGTGGAGTGATACAAGTTGTGAAACGGTTTCCATGATATTTGTTGAATATGGAGAAGGCTCTCAGCCAATCAGATTCCAGAACATAAATATAGTAACCAATATAAGAACTATAAGTCACCTAATATAGTTCAGTTTAAACTTCACTTTGCAACCATAAAACATGCTTTATAATGTATAGAAGTTATGTAATGTCTGGATGTATAGATTGTACTTTGTAAATATATGGAAATCCAAAGTAGGCCTACAATCTATACATCCAAGACATTACATAACTTCTATACATTATAAAGCATGTTTTATGGTTGCAAAGTTAAGTTTAAACTGAACTATTTAGGTTACTCAGATGTATGTGTGAAAATGCATATACATATGTCCCATGCCACATTAAAAACTCAATGAATGCAGTTTCCCGCTGCTATAAGTCAAGGCCGATAATGGCGGTCGGTTGCCATAGTGACAGTCAGTCAAAGCTAAAAAAAGCTCCATGTGTGTTACTTACTTTACATAATTTGTCACTTCGGATTTTCCACTTCTCGCTCTGAGACCGAGTGCTCTGCATTATTGAAGACTTTTTAAGACTTTTTTTTAATGTTGAATACCTCAGTGGCAGGAGGGATAGGCTACGTTACTCCGGCTGCTGATATGGGAAGTGCGCTCGCATACTAATGCTGTCGACTCGAGACTGTTCCTTCTGAGTATATGTACACAAGCGCTGGAGGAATCTACAGGGTGGCGTTTCTTCAAATATTTGCTAATGACATCTCTCTGTGAGACTGTAGTCTCTGCACGACACGCTGACGATGATTAGGTAATCACAAGTTTATCTACCGGTGCCGTGCTTTTGATTTACCACAAACAAAATACACGATGTTTACAGTAAATACACAATGAAAGCCTTAGCAAACAAGCATGCAACTCAATGAAGTTAAATCTCAAATAAATGCAGCTTTGGTAAGCAGAAGAGATTTCTCTCCAAAACATCAAAAATCGTAATTATTCTAAACTTTTGACCGGTAGTGTATGTGCAACAGTTAGAATTGTATTTAGTTGTAGGCTATTGTGAATCCTCATGAATTCAGCAGCAGTTTTTAATTTCATATTGAAATAGTGCCCTCGTGTGGTTTGTTTGGGAGCTGCAGACAAAAGTGCGGGGAATGCACGCTATTGGTGCGTATATTCATGGCATGCTCCGTCTCATTTTGGGAATATTTTTGAGATTATAACGCAAAATGACTAGCGATTTCGAATATTTTGTGTTTATGATTTGGTTTAGCCAATGTTTTAACCATTTAAATCCGAGAAGTAACATATTTTATTAGTTATGTCCTTTTGTGAACTTCCGTCTGATGGTGCTCTCCTTAGCAAGGCCACGAGGTTGTTAATTTTATCTTATATTATATAGATGTCTAATGTCTGCAGCGAAACACCACTGAGAGAATGTTTTATTTCACTTTTCATGTATGTTTTTATATATATTTTTGTGTTTATTATTGATTTTGCTTTTATTATTAAATCATGTTGCATAGGAAATGTTGTCGTGTGTTGCGGTTCCACTATTGGTTATATGCTGTTGTTGTGTAAAACAGCAGTTGCTATGGTTTGATGTCTAATGTCTGCAGTTAAACCACTGAGAAAATGTTTTATTTCACTTTTCAGTAAACACAGATCAACAGAAGTGACGTGTCCCTGCATTTATTGGGTAATTGGGCCCTCTGACTCCTGTTCATCAGAGAGTGTGAAGGACGTGTGAAAGAACTGGTCAAATCACAACACAGAATACAGAAGAGAGACCAGATCCTGTTACAAAAGTGACAAGATCCATGCAGTATATAAGCTATATACTATTATTTAGTTCCAGATGGCTCTGTCTGTCAGTGAAGCGCAGCGTATGTTTCGCTCGACTAGATTAGAGAGAATTAATCTGTCATTTCAGCTCACAAGCGTTTCACTAATGAACCAATTAATGTTTAACACACGAGCCCTGCAGATTACGGGCAATTTATTTGAAAAATGAAAGCACAATTCCACACACACACACACACACACACACACACACACACACACACACACACACACACACACACACACACACACACACACAGGATGGCAAGAAAGAGGGGAAAATAAAAAGAGGGATCTAATACTCAGACAGTCATTGTTTTGAGCCTGGATTGCGCTCGGTAAACCCGAGATAATCGCGTTGTCTCTCGTGTCGCTCCTCATCCTCTTTTCTGCCACGGCTTTAAACTCTCCAGCATGATGAAGGGATTAAAGGAGTGTTTGAGTCAAAAGTTCAGTCGCTGAGAGCCCGAACAAACCCAATGGTGTTGGTCCGTCTCAGATGTGTTTCCAGTGACATTTCCAAGTGAACGGTGTCTGATTTTATACATCACTCACTGTGTTCGGACACTGTAAAAAAAAAAAAAAAAGTATGGTAAAACTGTAAAATTGCTATTTAATTGGTTAACAGTATGTTCCCATTGGCTACTTGAAAAGTCCTACTGAGACATTTCATATAATTTTTAATGTTATTCTGGTATGATTGAGATCGTTTTTATTCATATTTTTTTTTATTTTTTTTTATTTCTGTTTTCATTTTAATTTTAGTTACATTTTTTGTAATTTTGTTGCTTTTTGTAATTTTTAGTAGTTATTATTAAACTTATTTCGTAGTAGTCTTAGTAAATTGTATTTATTTTCACAAGTTTTAGTACATCAAGTTAAACTAAATTAAATTAAATGTCGTCTTGGCAAGTTTTTTGCCAATAAGTTATTTTATTTCAGTCAATATTTTATTGTACAGTTTTTGGAAGAGAAAAAGAAAAAGGCATCTTATACATTTTTATAGTTTACTATTTACAGTGGAAAAAAAACTTTTTTACAGTAAATTTAAGTTCAAACTGCAAAACATTTTGTTATAAATTTTACAGATTTTTTTGTTTTACATTGCACATTTATTAAAAATTTTTAGCAGATGCTTTTATCAAAAGCAACTTGCATTTGCATTCATGTTGTGTGTTTTCTCAGCTCATGCATTCCCCGGGAATCGAACCCATGACTTTGGTGTTGCGAGCATCAGCGTTGAGAACAATAGATCTTTTGTGAGATGATATTTGAGACACACGTCGGATGTGGTCTTATCGATCACATCTCAGTTTTGGACTACATTTACAGTTTCCACCCAAATCATCTTAAACGGATGCTATCCAGGTGTAAACGCAATCGTGTAGAAATCACAGAATAACAGCAAAGAGACGTGATGCATGATGAAATATGCATGTTTTGATCGACTGTGAAATCCAACAAGCTGCTTTAGTGTTTCGCTTCCTCCAGAAGTGCTTTTAAACGTTTTCAAGGTATCGCATCACACGGGCCTCCATCTGTTGCCATAGCAACCATACATCTCCCTCAATGATGCCATCCGCTGATCATCTCTTCTCTTATACGGTGGCGTTGCATTGGGTGTTTAAACACACATGTGCTAAATCCCCCAAACATGCTTTACAGACACATATTTATCATTTCTTTTCCCTTTTAATTATGCATCTTTTCTCTGGTGGAGTTTGGAGTATGCAAAGCGGCCCGGAGACTTATAGCGCCCTCAGCAAAGCTCAGAAGAACAAAGCCACTTCAAAGATTTTAATTTGGGATAAAACCTCATCGCACAGACACCAGAGCCGAAGCTGGACGCGTGACGTCAGAAATGAGTATTCTCTCTGGCGGAAATCCATCACGCGTCTGCTCGCGTTTGATAAGCGACGGAGGAAAACCCCCTCGCTCCCCCGGCAGGGATAAAAATAGCAGGCTATTAAAAGAACGGGGCGGAAAGAGAGAAAGCGAGTCGGGCTTACACCCATCGGTCAAGCGTTTACAGCCATTAAAGCGCCAAATCAAGTTGTCTTCAGGCTAGCGCGATTAAAGATGACCTATGCCTTGATTTTGAGCTCTACTAAAATTGGTTTTCATGCTTGAATGTTAAAAAAACATAATTTTTTCACATATTTTGACATTATTGCCACTGCATTTAACTCATACACTTGCAAACTTCCCAAAGCACCTTTCCTCCTGGCCATTTTGAAGTGCGCTCAACTTTGTCAAGTGGACGAGGGACGTTTATTTGGACAGACCCTCTCGACCCCTTGATTTTGACTGAGGGAGTGAGTCTACTGAACATGTACACTTCAGGAAGATCCATAGACCACAATGCAACATGATTGTGACGTTACAGCGGATCGCGCCTAATTTACTCCCATCCCACACAACTCTAGTGTATGAAATCTCAAAAAGAGTTTATCAAGTTATTATGGAAGTTACATAATAAGTGAAGCGTTCACTGTAAAAGAAAATGCTGCGATTATTTATCACAACTTAAAATCCAACATTGTTTCAACTTTAAAAAGTATGTGTTCATGCTTGACTTAAAATATTAAGTTTAGTTAACTTTAGTTAAGTTGGATATTTAAGTTATCTCAACAAATTTTAAGTTGTTATAACTAAATCGCAGCCACATTTTTTACAGTGTTCTCTCAGACAGTGCCCGATCCTGAATTCACTTCTCTTTGCGCCTAAATGGTCAAATACAGACACTGTTGTCAAAACGCCCATCATGTGGAGTATCTCACGTAAATACAGTCGGTTATGGCCGTATTTCACCATGAGAAATCTGGTCACCCTACCTAAATATGGTTTTAATTCGTCATTTGGTACCTTTCGCACCCTTGGTTGTTTGCACACTTGAACTCCGAGGATCTCCCAGTTCTCGGCTCATTTGGAGTCAGACTTGTTCAGTTAACCAGAGACTTGTGAGTTGTGAGTTGTTGACCCCCGAACAGTCCAATTCGCAAATGAATCATTCGGTGCTATTTGCAAACTGAAGTAAAAAATACTTTGTTACTGTCTACCACTGTAAAAAAAGAGGTAAATAATGTTTTTTGCACAAACAAAGCACTCCCGTCGCGTCATAAAATTGAGGTTAAACCACTGGAGTCGCATGGATTACTTTAATGATGTCTTTATAGTTTTTCGAGGCTTAAAACTGGTAGTTGCGTCGCTGTCAAAGGAGGGACAGAAAGCTCTCAGATTTCATAAAAAAGATCTTCATTTGTGTTTTGAAGATGAACGAAAGTCTTACGGGTTTGGAACGACATGAGGGTGAGTAATTAATGACAGAATTTTCATTTTTGGGTGAACTATCCCATATTTAACTTTTTCAATTATTGTGCAGTGCATTCTGGGATTGTGAAGCATACATTAGAATTTGGCCAAAATAACGTATGTTCTTGTCTACCTTAGTATTCGTGTCGATTGTGCACCTCGGAGGCCTTAAAATGCTATGAATGTATTCAGCTCGCAAATAAAGTTGAATGATATCATTCTGACACTGTTTACACACCAAAAACAGGCGATGAAGCTGAAATGTGTCGGATGTGGATTTACACACACCCTGATTGAGCGAGTTTAACCTTCATGAAGGTCTGTTCTCTCCGGGTTGGCTGGGCGTCTGGATGCGGGTCTCATTCGTCTCTGTTGAGGAACACTATTTGTATGCAAATGGTCTGGGCTCGCAGGCTGAATCGGGCTTATAATGGGCTTCCATCGATCATCACTGGAGCAAACTTTACAGCGCGAGTGTATGATCAGTCTATCAAGCGTGCCTCCTGTTACCGGCTGACATTGTGAGGAGAGGAAGAGCGTTTTATCAAAGCAAATGTCCTTGGGCTGCCGGGCGGCTGATAACACACTTCTGTGTGAGAAACACAAAGATTATCGGTCATTCGGCTCACGTAAAGCTTCATTAAAACAACACTGAGAGCATCATGAATCTCGGCAGACCGCGAGTGTGTGTGTGTGTGTGTTGCAGTGATTTTACCAGGTTTAAGAAGTGTTTTTAGGTACAAAACAAAACAGAAGTTGCTGGTACAAATTAAAAGATGTTTTGATAGCCAAAACATTGCCTTGTAGTTGCTGAAGTGTGTGAATTTGCTGAATCGCTTTTGCTCATTTTATCCACCTGAGAAATCAAATTGATTGCTTTGAATAAGTTGCTTGCTGCTATTTATGATTATATGTATTTAAATCACTAACATTATGAGCAAGATTAACTGTGAAGTTTGACTTGGAAAGCAATCGCAACAGACTGGGCCATCTGACCAATCAGAGAAGAGTAGACCAATCACAACAGACTGGGACATCTGATCAATCAGAGCAGAGTAGACCAATCACAACAGACTGAGACATTTTTGGACAGACTGGACATAATTTGGGTGAACTTTCCCTTTAATATAGAATTAATTTGAAATGCTTTTAACAGATATGATGTCACACAAGTCTAAATGATCGTATTCACTTCTGGTGTGTTGGTAAATATTTGTCCATGTTCTGAAGCACATGTGAGTAATGCGTTCTCATGCAAAGGTATCCGCCATGATGCTAGAAACGAGTTACAGGCCAAAGTTTGATGCTTCGGGTCAAACTCCAACCGTGAGCAATGAAACAATCACAAGTAATAATCATATTTTTGCCAGAGCATCGAGTCTGTCGTCACGGACGGAGTGCGTGTGTTTTCTGGCGTGTTGCTTGACGTGCGCGGTCGGCGTCACTCGTGCGCATCAGTTCTCTCGACTCAGAGCCGTTTGATCCGGAGGGCGTAAGGAGAGGTGTGTTGTATCTAAGCAACAGGACGGTTGCCAGGTGACAGACACGAGGTCCTGAGAGCAGAAAGGGTGTGTTTGGTGTTTCTTAGGAGGCGAGAGACAAATCGAACTGCCAGTCAAACCTCTGACTGAGACTCGTCTGTGAGCGATGTGACTCTGAACTCGCCTCGGAGATCAGGTGCTGCATGTTAATGGCAAACGGGTTAGGATCATCTCCTCAAGATGGTTCTGACAGAATCAAAGAAGATGCAGCAGACTTCATCAGAGCCAGGCATTGATCGCCCAGCGTGAGAAACAGATAATGAGCTCTGCTTACAGCCTCCCATGATGCTCTGCTCTGATCTGACCTGACACACACACACACACACACACACACACACACACACACACATGTGCAATTGAGTCTGACATCATTACTGTTGGTAATGCTGAAAAAGTTTCTGTTGCCTGCAGATTTTCAATTAAAGGCTTGGACTGTGTTGCATTTAAAGTGCTTTTTGGTGAATATTACTGTATTATTTTTCATGCAGTGTGTCGATATAATGTAAAAGGTCTTCAAAGTTTGATTCTTGTTGCTGACATGTTGAGAAGACTCAAAACCGATGCCATTATTACTGTTTGTGTCACTGTGTGTGAAGTGCAGAGGAAGATCAGGAGGTGTAATTCAGATACAGTAATGTGCGATTGGTTTCCGGCACACGCTGTAAGTGGTAGTCCAATCACAACTGACTGGGCCATCTGACCAATCAGAGAAGAGTAGTCCAATTACAACAGACTGGGACATCTGACCAATCAGAAGAGTAGACCAATCACAACAGACTGGGCCAGACCAATCAGAGCAGAGTAGACCAGTCACAAAAGACTGGGATATTTGACCAATTAGAACAGTAAGCTCTTGGAAAGGCGGGGTTTAGAGACTGAATCCTTTATTGAACCAATTCTGAGAAAATGAAAGTGTTTATGACCTTGGATGCTTGTAAACCTGTTGTCAGAGACTCCAAAGCAAAATCAGGAACCTTAGCATAATAGGGGCACTTTAATAGTAATGTGTGTTTGGTAACACTTTACAATAAAGTTTCATTCCTTAAAGTCGACATGAAATCAAAATTGACCCTATTTACTTTGTTAGCGCATATTACTAGTCTTGTGGTGAACAATTAATCCGTGCAAGTTAATACACAGGAAAAAATTGTTTGCCGTGGTAATCTTTAATCAAAGTCTGAAAAGTTACTTCCGGTCTGGAATGGCGTTCCCTCTCTGATGATGTAGGCTTGACGGCTTTGGTTGGGAAACGCTTAACCACTCCCCTCAAACCATTAGTCAGCTGTGAGCAGAGATGGAGAGGAGGAGCACTGAAGTAAAGCTCTGCCCTCTGTTCAATATTCCCTTTCACTGGGAAATACGTCACAACACTGGAGAAAAGTCATTTGCGACTTCCGGTTCACGCGGACTTTAACATTAGTTAGAATAGAGCTACAATAGAACTAACAATGACCAATAATTCTACAGCATTTTTAATCTTAATTCATGTTCATTTCAATATTTACAACATATTAAGATCAAAAGTAGTTTGTTAACATAAATTAATGCACTTTGAACTAACATGAAACTTTTTTATTAACCAACATTATCAAATATGAATGTTAATGCTGTAAGTGCTGTAACTAAGAATATATTTTTATTGGTTAGTTTGTTAGTTAATGCATTAACTAATGTTAACAAATGAGACCTTATTGCAAAGTGTTACCGATTATTTCAATAATTAAGGCTTCACATGTGAAAAATGTGTTTAATATACATCACCATACATACCCGGCTGTTTAATCACATCAAGACAATTGTTATATATATATAATTTGCCTGATTTAGCATTTTATTATATATATATATAAGCCTTTTTAAAATCCTTCAGAATGTGGATTGTAATAAAACTGTAAAGTTTAGTGTATGTAAAGATTTCTATCTCAAACTTACCACTTTAAAATATATATTTTTAACTACAACCTACAGATGCAAATAGATCAAGTGTAATAAAATAAACACTTAAATGTGTATTTGGGATGTTTTCTTAAAAAAATAAAATAAATCTCCAGTGCTTTATAACACTTATAATCTTACTTTTAGTTATTATTATTATTAATAATCATATATATATTCAATATATAATCATAAATGATACATTATTGTAAAACAGACACAAGGATAAACTTGAGCAAGTGTTATAAAGGCAGTTGTGTCACAGCGCCCTCTGGTGGTCAGAGCTGAAACTGTCCTCAGATCCTGCCCATGTTCAGCACTGAACTCTTAATCACGAGGTGATTGGCTTTTGCTTGCAGTTTCTGTAATTATGGCTCAGTCTACACAAGATTTTGCCCGTATATCTAATTTATTAGACTACAGTACAGATCTCTTATTATCAAACTTGTTTCACAGGCTGTGTGTAATTGGGTTGCTACTGACATGGAGAATTGGTTCTTTTGAAATATGCTCGTCACACTGCAAGGACAAAAAAGCATGGTATTGCATTAGCTTGGAAATGTGCAAATATAAACTCCATCCCAGAAAATGCCGTTTTCATAAATAGAAATCAGACAATTCTGTTGCCAAAATGCATAAAAAAAAATAAAAAAAATCTGTTTTTGAGATTAAACCGATTGAGACACTCAAGAGTTTCATTTTGTTTTTTTAATGATTTTTTTGCCATGCTACAAAAATAGAGTTGGCACTGATGGCAAAGTAATAGTTGTCATTTTTAAGTAACTAAGTTAAGTAATAAAAAAAAACAAAAACATTTTACTAAACTGATATCAATACCCAATATATCAAATGCAAATATCAAAACTAGTTTCAGTACAACGTCCGTAATTGTGAAATACTCGCATAGGAATGTAACCTCCCTCTCTCTTTCTCTCTCTCTCTCTCACACACACACACACTCACACACACACACGTAATGCATCATTCCTGAAAGATCCCGACAATCATTCAGTTCTTCAGATTTGGCAAATGATCTTGATTTATACAGTTATTTCATTAGCACTCATGTGTTGCCAAAACTACTGTGTTTTTTTTTTTTACATGTGAACGTTCCTATATTTGCACTCTCTCTCAAAAAGGTAGAAAATAACATGATAATAATGCAATAAACTTTACAATAGAAGCTTTTACACAAGCTGGATGTCTAGAACAGTCCTCCACTCGCCGTAAACAGATTTGTCTTTTGTCTGGAAACCCTTAAGGACATCGAGTGCATTGAGACGAGCGATACAGTCACATGTGCAGCACCGCACAATCCTCCAGGTCCTTCTGAAACAGCATGATGCACCAGACCAGCTAAAGTGTGTTTAGCAAATACTTGAAGAAATCAGGCCTATAGTCAGCAATACAGTCAAGTGTTTGATAGGGATGCACTCAATCAGTTTCTGTGATTGCTGTTTTTATATTATGAATCTAGTAAAAAATTACAATGAACCTCTAATCTTAACATTTTGCTGGCTCTTTTGTGTAAAATTTGATATTTTAATGTGTGTAACGCCATAGGCTGTTTATATACTTCCAATATTGACCAATAAAAAAAAATAAAAAAAATACAAATAATAATAATAATAAAAAAGTGTAACCTGTCATAATAAAATATTTAAATTATTTATTTATTTATTTAAGAAACCTGTTTAAGTTCAAGGGAAAATAAGCCCTGATTTTTATCGGTTTCCAGTTTTGGTCATAGGAGAATATTTATATTATTATTATTATATATATATATTTTTTTAAGAAATCTGTTTAATTTTGAGGTAAAAAAATAAGCCCTGATTTTATGTGCTTCTAATATTGGCCAATTATTGGAAAAAATATAAATATTTGTAACCTGTCAGGAAAATATTAAAATTATTATTATTATTATTATTTTAAGAAGTATGTTTAAGTTGGGGTAAAAATAAGCCATGATTTTAGTCGGATTCTAATATCGGCCAATAATAAAAAAAAAATGTTTTTTTAAGTTTGGCCCAAAATATGGCCTGATTTAATATTTTATATACCAATATTTGATTTTTAAGAAACATGTTTTTAGTTGAGGGAAAAATAAGCCAAGATTTGATCGGCTTCCAATATCGTCCACTAATTAAGATACGGTAAAATTGTCCATTACCGACATAATCACTGATAAATAATCACTAATATTGTTAAATGTACAGATTGTACACCTGAAAACCCTTTAAACACCTGTAGCACTAAACACTTCAAATATCAGGGTTTCTTAGCAACTGAGAGCCAGGAGAAAGAGAAGAGGCGCTCACACACACTGGAGTGTATCCGGCGGGCAGTGAAGCGTGTCTTTGGTCGACAGACGTGAGCGTACAGCTGAAAACACACACGCACGCACACACACACACACACACACACACACACACACACACACACACACACACGCGGCGGGCTCTCATTTGGGATCACGCTAGCAGAAGGGCTGTGGAGTGAGAGCGAGTGTTTAAAGTGACTGCAGTGAACCATGTGATTCTAGAATACCGTAGCGAGCATCTTTTATTGCTCTCAAGTGCAAAATGAGTGACTTACATCAATGAAGTAACCACATAAAAGACGTATCTCGAACACTTGGATATTTTTTGAAAAGGAGAGAAAAACATCACAGCATTGATGAATGAGGTCTGGTAAAGCGTTTAGTGTTTCCTCATCTGTACCTGTGTCAGACCTGAGCGTATGAAGGCAGGTCAGTACAAAACTATATAGTACATATACTTAAACTGAGTCAATCTCACAAAACCTGTCACACATAGATCATATTTCATCCTGAATCTAAAGAAATACAAGCTTATATTTGCATAACGAAAATTTATGTGTTTTTTAAAAAAACATTTAAGAAGATATTCTGCATTTTCAAGCACATTATCATCCATAAATTCATACCTGGGTTTGTGAGGAGGAGGAGGAGGAGGAGATCAACTCTAATAATACTTATTAATACTCTTTAAATTCTTCTTCTAAATAATAATAATAATAATTGGGATCAGCAGCAAATGTCTATGATTACAATCCTAAATCATAAAATGACTGAGAAATGAGAATTTAAACAACTTTAGGGTTCAATTAATGCAGGTTTTGGCAAAAACAAAAAGTTTTATAAAATGATAAACCTTTAAAAAAAAATTATGAAAAGGGTAATAATATTCTGAAATGTTGTTACAACTTTTATTTTTTAAAATGTAATTTATTTCGGTGATGCAAACCTGAATTTTCAGCATCATTACTCCAGTCTTCAGTGTCACATGATCATTCAGTTTTTCATCAACAGTTTTTGCTGCTTAATATTTTAGTGGAATGTTTCTTGAGCAGCAAATCATCATATTAGAATGATTTCTGAGGGATTATGTGACACTGAAGACTGGAGTAATGATGCTGAAAATTCAGCTTTGATCACAGGAATAAATTACAATTTAAAATATTATTCACATAGCAAAGTTATTTTAAATTGTAAAAATATTTCAAATAATGTTCTGTATCTTTGATCAAATTAAATGCAGCCTTGGTGAGCATGAGAAGAACATTAGTGTGTATGTGATTAAATGTGATGATTTAGATTTTTAGGATCCACATTAGCTTCTTTTTTAATTGCCATACACCAGTTAAAATGTATATGTTGTATAAAAATACGACCTGAACCGACGGGTTTGCTGATATGAAAATAGGGTGAACGTGGAATATAATAATTTATTTCTTTAGATATCACAGTGAAATGTGACCTGACAGGTTTTCGTGAGATAAACTCCTGCATTCTGGGACGAGTAAACCGACTGGTTTGCTGGATCAGTGCTGGTCGGGTCACATGGGCAGGTCGGTGCTGTTGTGTCGAGTTTTCCTGGATGTGCCGTCATCCCGTGGCTGTGCTTTCTGCAGGCTGGACATGGCAGCCGTGCGCTCGATGTCGATGACGGCGTACAGCTCAGTCCGGCGCGTGGGGGTGGGTGGTAAGGGTGTGGTGGGTGTTTTGGGGGTGTGAGGTCCACTGGAGTCCGACACTTTGTCCATTTCCACCTCAATGTAGTTGAGCTGCCGGAGCGGGTCGCCCACCCCGAGCCTTCGGAGGTCAAAGCTGAATACGGTGGGCTGAGTGCTGGAGCAGTGGAGTTTGTGCGCGCTGAGAGGCACCGTGACGTTCTCCGTGTTGACGTAGTTGTGCTGGGGGTCGAGGGAATGGAAGCCGTTCAGAGAGGGCGACTTGAGATCGTCCTCGTCCTCCGCCTCGCTGTTGGGTTTGCGCGTCTCCCACACGGGCGGCAGCGCCGGCAGGTTCTCGTAGTTGAGCAGCGCAGTCCGCCGTTGGGCTGAGTTGTTGGCGTTGTGGGCGTCGGGAAGCGGCACAGGAGGTCTGTTTCGTCTCGCTCCGGACCCGACGGGTGCGACCACGCCGTTTTGCTGCTCGTGGGGCGTCTCTTTGCGCTCATCGCTATCGTAACCGGTGTCACAGTCTGTCGCAAGGCCTGTGCAGCCATTCACTGTCTTTGCAGGAGAAGTGGCGTTATCTGTACTAGAGCCGGCCACTCCTGCGTCCTGCTCGCCGAGATCTTGCGGGCTGTCCTTGAGCAGCATCTGTCTCTGGACAGGCGTAGGGCCTAAAACAAACTTTACACCCTCTGAGTCCAAAACCACGTGCGGCTCAGTCTCATTGGCCGGCGTTGGGAGTGCGCTCTCGGGATTGGACGTCCGGAGCTCCAGAGGGGCGTGGCCACTGCTACGACAGCGCCGTTCCTCTTGTAGACCCGTCGTGTTGACGTAAGTGTGCACCTGCACAGACAGTACATTCATCAGAAGAAAAATATGAATTAAGAGTTTTACATTTTCTTATAAAAATGCGTTTTTGAATTTTTCATTCAAAACATTCTATTTCTAATGTTTTTAAAAGAAGTCTCTTATGCTCATCAAGGCTGCATTTATTTGATAAAAAAAAAAACTGTAATATTGTGAAATATTATTACAATTTAAAATAATGGTTTTCTATTTTAATATACTTTAAAACATAATTTATTTCTGTGATGCAAAGCTGAATTTTCATCAGCCATTACGCCAGTGTCACATGATCCTTCAGAAATCATCCTAATATGCTGATTTGATACTCAGGCAACAAATGAAACCTTAATGTAAAGTGTTAGCCTGTCGTCTGCGTACCGTTTCATCATTGAGCAGCAGTGGGTGTGTTGATTCCTCCCCTACTGATGGTAACCTAGTGCTGCCCACTGAAGGATGGCGACTCGAAGGGCGCGAGGACGCGTCGCCAAATGACGGGTAACGGCCGATTCCATTGGCTACTGTTGGGACAGAGTAACCTGGAGCTGTAGAGAGAGCGATCGAAGAGTTAGTAAGAGAGTCCAGTATGAGTGTGAGTGCTGGAAGTGTGTCTGTTCTTACTGGTGGGAGTGTGTGGCGTCATTGGAAGCTCAGGCTCCAGCACTGGTTCCTCCACAACACTGATGCTGTTGTTGTGCATGATGTCCTGCAGCATGTTAAAGATCTCCTCGGCCCGTGCACACTTGAACGCGAATATCCCTGAAGAGGAGGGAAGAATGAATGTGAATGACACAAGTAATATCAGTCATACAGTAAAAGCAGATCTGATGGAGAGAGACTAAGTTAGCTCGTGAGTCTCACCTTGACCGGTTTGGCAGCGCCTGCCGCTCTCAAAGGAGAAGAGGTTGGAGTCGTAGCCATATCGACGCAGGCAGAGGTAGGGCCACTTAACGGCGTCTCGTTTGCGCGTGTGCAGAATGAGCTCTTCCTCCGTTAACTCCATCACGCCAGAGCCCAGCTCATTACCATCATCATCCACGTTTATCACCTACACACACACACACACACGTTCAACATCTGCACACTTCTAAACTCTAAATCATGTGTTAAAATAAATAAGTAAATAAAAATACAACTTTAGGGTTTTTTGGGTCACTATATAATTCCCATATTACACTGTTATTTCACAGTTTGGGGATTATTTTAAATTTTCCTACTTCATATTTTAGAATAAAGAGTCTAAACTGCGTCCGAACTTCTGCCCGGTAGTAAATGTATATGGCATAGTAAGAATCTGAACACCATAGACACACACAGATGCATCTTGGGTAAAGTAAGAACAGTGTCTGATCCTCTGAGAACACAAGAGCTGATTTATTTTCTTATTAGAGCATTGAATGATTTGGTATATTAACAAAAATGTGAACTTTACTCTCTGTAACGCATGGAATGGGTTCACCGCAGTACATGTGTGACAGACAGACACCTTCAGACCGTTTCGTTGCTCACTTTGAATTTGTTGTGATGGTTGTCAGGGATGATCTCTTTATCGGGACAGCTACAACAGCTCCCCATGGCGCCTTTAACACACCATTGGCCCCCTGCGCAGAAGAAAAGATGTGCGGAGAGAGAAAACATTTGAGAAACATCACACATGTTGTGTGTTTATTAGTAGAGAGGATGGAAAAGCCAAAAACATCCATCTGTCCCATTTGTGTAGATGTGTGTTAACTGTGATCGTCCAGCAGAGAGCGCTCCAGTGCTCACCTACATCCAGCCTTCAACAGTTCTGCTTCACAGCTCAACATCACACTTCCAGCATGTGTACGCGTGTGTGAGGGACAGAGATCAGCTTCCTGTGGAGGCAAGAACACACAAAACAAACTTAGGAACACATTTTCTTATCATGCATATACTGTAATCTGCCATTCTTCCCCGTCTCTGGTATAGTAAAGCCCTACCGAGTCGTCAGATATGAGTATATATATAAAGATCAGAGATGTACACATAAGATCCTAAGTTCAGGATAATCTAAATTTGTTGTAAATAAAGATTTATCATCTATTTCAGTCTTTCTACTTCAAAATGTTACGTTTAATTCAATGTTTTGCTTGCCGTTTCTTTGTGATTAACTAGCAATTCCTGAGTGACAATTGTTTCGAAGCAAATCCATTTTTTTTTTTTAAATCCATTTTTTAGTGTTGAAGATTTAAAACAAGCGTAAGCAAAGACCGGATTCTGACTCGAGTCCCCCGGCCGCCCTGCACATTTATAATTCATGCACACACTTCTTTTACATGAGCATCGAGAAATACTTCCCAGATCATAACAGCTGTTTGATTTCAATGCCATTTTCATCGGGTTTAAACGAAAGGATGTTTTTTGTGTGTGTTGTGCACTTGATCTTGCTGCTTTTGTTGGCCCCGATTTCTCTTTCTGTGATCAATAACATTGCGACTTACATCATTTTGAGTCTGTTTCAGGGGTCATTAAGAGGTCATGCACTCCAGCTACATTAATGAGTGATATATGGTTGATGAAACTCATCTGTCTCAACTGTATAATTAGGCTAGTTTCAGGTTCAGGGGTTCATCAGATGCATTTCTTGGGAGGCTTTTACTGAGACGTGTCTTTGCGTTTAAAAACTGCTGGACTAAATGCAACGGCATCTTTAAAAAAGGGTTTACTCCTGGTATTAAGATGCGTTTGGGTCGATGGGATCACAAGTAGACGAGGGAGACACAGTCCTGTTTACACCTGGTGTTTTAATCCATTTCTTTAGTCCACTTTCATCTTCTTCTGTCCTGAGTTCTTCGAGGGGAGGGTCTATGGGCGGATCTTTCGAATTACAAAACAAGCTCACGCAATTACGAATGAGACGTTTCTCATCTTCAAACCAAACTTGGGTCTTCAGCGCTTCCCATAATGTTGAGTAGACGCCGGTCTTTTGCTGCTGGTCGAACACGAGTGTCTTTACACTATGAAAGCAATCCGGTCAAATATGTTTACGTCTGAAAGTGGTAGAAAGTGGACAAGCTCAAAACGTTTAAGATGCTGTTTACGCCTGTATTTAGTTTCGTCCACTTGTGATCGGATGGACGAAAACATTTCTTAACACCAGGTGTAAAAAACCTGACAACTTTACACATTTAGCAGATGCTTTATTTAAATCCAACTTCCAAAAGAGAAGCAAAAGCAATCCGTCAACATGATCACTGATGAAAAATTGCACCCGAAACTACAAGCATTCATAGCAAAGTTAATGTCGTGGCTCAACCTTTAACAAAAAAAAGGGCAACAGATGATTTTAAATAAGAATTTGCAGCATGACCTAAAGCTCAGTTCATTATCGCCACTCATGAGGATGAAACGTGAATAATTCATGAGCTCCAGTAAAGCTCTGCTCTAGTTTACAGTTCATCTTCCTGCAGGAAACAAGCCGCTCTTTCCCCCTTACATTATCACTCATCATCATACATGCTAAAATGGTTTGAGTACGCCACACACACACACACACTACAAAAGTCAATCTTCAGAGTCTCTACACACCTTGTTATACGTCACGCCTCCTTTATGCAAAATTAACAGTCAGCACTGCAGCGCTCAGTTTTTCTTCTATATTTAATGAGTGAAGTATGTAGGGCGTATAGCGTGGAGGGAATTTCACCGGCAAAACCTGGCACCAGCCCGAATGTGTGTGTCCCACCTGCCCAGGTACATGTGGAGGTCATGTGACCACAGCTGCTCGCATTCCATCAGTTTAACATCCATCAACCAGAACAACTAATGCAAACGGCTCACAGTGTCAAATCTCACTCGCTTGTGGGCTCAAATCAAAAGACTCAAAACATTTAGTGATAAGGCATGTTTGCACAACTTGAATGAGCATTAAGGATCATCATCATCATGACACCCACTGCAAATTTCACTGCAAATTTCAAGTCCAAACGCCTACGACACACTCACCAGAGCGCACAGCATCTCTGGCTCTCCGTACGAGACGGATTAGCAGCGGCACGTCGAGATTCACTCATTCCTACTGCATGTTTGGGCAATTATCACCCCACGTAATGAGGGAGGTCATGACTAGCCTGCAATACCCTGCTAAACCACGAGCATGAGTCAGCCTCGCGCCGAGTCATATTACAGAGCCAATCTCAACTTGAAGAGGTCATTATCGCGGCTCTGCCTGGACGAATCTCATAAGCCTACGACTGGTGCGTATTTGATCAGATTGGTTGCTTGCAGATGTTTGTTCGTTGCTGCGTGCAACCAATGAGGATCATGCAAAAGAAAGCCGGAGAACGTTGAGTTGATCATTTATTTTAAGCTCACAACTACAAGTTCTCAGTGAATGTTGCTCCACTCGTCTCTGCTTCTGTTCTGAGTTTGAGTCGCTTATTACATGCATTTGGGAACGAAACATGCGACAACCATATTAACCAACTTGTAATGAGAATCGCTCATAAATCGGCTGTTGTCAACAAGACAGAAGCTTTAAGGGATCCATCCAAATCCACCAAAACAAAAGCTTGATATATTAATGTTTGAAAAGGAAGAAATTAAGAAAGCCAAAACTGGTATTGTTGTATTTTTACAGTTGTATCATTATTTTTTATTTTACAATACAGTTACTATTTTATTTAGTAATCATTATAATTACTATTATTATTACTACTACTATGATTTTTAATAATATCTCTCTCCATCTTTGACTAATTATTATAATATTATTTATTAAATATTATTATATATTATTATTTTGTATTCGTATTGACATTTCACAAATACAAAATGTGCAAACCTACAAACAACCACAGCAAACCTGAAGCGTTTTGATTTTAAATCACATCACATATTACGATATTAATATTTCTTTTTTTTAATGTTTTTTTATTTAGTAATAATAATTAGTATTAGTATATTAGTAAAAAATAATATATTAATATTGTAATTTTAGTTTATTAAATTACAATTTTACATTCTCAATTTTTTTTACAGTGAAATTATATATTTATTATTTTGTATTTTTATGAATAATTTTACTTCGTAATAATAATGATAATAATGATATATTATTATATTAATATTCATATATAATAAAAAAAAATTGTGAAATTGTGCAGCTTTACAAACAAACATGGAGTTTTTTTTCCCTTTTCTTTTTAAATCACACTTAATCGCAATTAGATTTTTTTCCCCCCCCAAATGCAGGCCTAATTATTAGTATTTTGAGAGCAGGAAAAACAGACACGTTTAGTGTGAGAGGCGAGGGGTCACGAGGCACGTAGACTACATACTGAGACCTCCAGGGAAAGATGGACGACAAGTCAAACACTTTCACTGAAAACACAGGGGAACCGCTGCGGGTAAAGATTGCACTCCTCTGACTTCATCGCCCTCAAACACGCACACACACACACACACTCGTGGGCTGTATGTGTGTGTGTGTGTTACAAACCATGCGATGACTGAAGCCACTGTGTCTCTCCCCCGCACAATGTTCGCATTCCACGGGGCACAGGGTGTGGATACAGAGGTAGATTTTTTCATACACAAAAATGCCTTTCTATCTCTCTCTCTTCATCTTCGGCTCACCCACTCCTCCTCTGCTGGTGCTGCAGAGGCTTGTCATACGGCGGCCAATCTGTGACTCACTGGATTTGCATTCTGGGAACGGTGTGGGGTCACTGGAGCACTGAAGTGTTATTCTGCATTCGTAAAGAATTCTAATAGTATAAACAGCGCGCTGGAAAGAATGAGTCAGGAGACGCTCTTAACAAGCACTTTAGAGCTCGTATTAACAGCCATTTGAAGCCATCACATGCAATTTGGTTCAACATCTTGCCAATTTGCTTGTTACTTGCGGTCCATCACATAAATTGAAACGTACAACCCTGACAGGTAACTGAACTGTAGCACCACAATACAGCATTATTGTGTGCCATGCCATGACACAGACAGCTTCGCAAATTCCAGCGTAACTGCATCTATTTATATCTGCTGAATAAATAAAAGGGCATTCAAGAAGAAACATTTGAGGCTATAAACAGCTATTCTGCTGAGAAAAGATGTTTTCTATCGGTTTTAAGTGCTTGTACCGCATGTAAAACTTGCTATTCAATAGGTCTTTTGCTAAGTGAATGGTTGCCAGGGTGTTGCTATAGGCTGTAGATGCTAAATGTTTTTTTTTTTTGCATGTTTTGAGACCATTTCAATGGCAAGAAAAAAGAAAAAAAAAAATGGTAAAAGGCCAAGGTTGCGATTTTATTAAGCATATTTAAGAATATGCACTGAATGTTTGCATTAAATGCTGCTTCACACAAACTTTCCTAACTTTTAACTGGCTGTTGCAACAACAGAAAATATTTGAATGGTTCAACATTTTGAATATGAAGAAATTAAGATATTAGTATTAGTATAATAGCAAATTATAAAAAGATACATTAGTATTGAAATTTGACAGTAAAATACTGTAAAATAAAATTATAATTTTCTTAAATACTCAATTGTTATTTAAAAGTGAATTATTACATTCATATATTTATTTTTTATGTTTATCATTTTATTAATATTTTGAGTTAGCTTTCTTATATCTTTAGTTTTCATGTTAATTTGTTTAATTTGTAGTAATTTTGTTGTGTGTCTGTCATTTTATTTTTATTTCAGTTAAGTTTTATTTCCAGTTAATAATTTTAGTGCTTTAACTTAAACTCATTTAATTTTTTTGCCAAGGCAAGTTTTTCAACTAATATTTATATTTTATTTTGGCTTTATTTCAATTAACAGAAATGTTTGTATTAGTTGTAGCTTTAGTTCACTGCAGCCCAAGCACAACTAATCTGGAGATTTAAAAAAAAATCAAAAATGCATCTTAAAATCGAGAGAGAATAATATTCTCCAAATTGTGCAAGCCTAATTTAAACGCTCTGGGTCTGAATTACATTTACATTCATGCATTTAGCATCCAAAGCAACTTGCATTGCATTCAATCTATACATTTGATCAGGTGATGCATTCCCTGGATATCGAACCTGTGAAACCTTGGTGTTTCTAGCGCCACACTGTACAGTTGCTACAGGAATGCATTAGCATGGTACAGGGATGTGCACTGTACATGCACTGTGAGAATGATGGTGGAAAGTCATGAGTGGGGGATTAGCATGAACTAACCCCACACCTTTGAACACGGCATTCCAAGCCTGGGAAAAAAAAAAAACACGTCTCGATGCAGCGACCCTCCAGTAACTCCTTACACAAAGCTACATTCTCCAGAGTCCCAACTCTGAAATAAAGATACACTCCTTCCCTTCACGCTGGAATGTAAACACCATTTAATGTTGGGTTTCTTGGGCTTTCTGGTTTGGAAAAATAGGATACAGAAATGCATGGTTGCTTTAAAGCGTCTATTCCCAGGGGAGGGCTATTGATATGACAGACAGCTCGTCTCCAACTGGCAATGAATAAGCGCCACGGGCACACCCACTCATTAGGACAAAGATTTATTACAACTTTAATGGCTCTGACAGCAAAACCGTCCAGACAGGCATCAGATGATGCTGACGGGGGAGAAAAGAGCTTTAGCTCTCAATCCAAAAACAGGAGGATAAATCAGATCCATTGATCAGAGACTCATGATAGGCTTTTAGAAAAGAGGAGGAAATCCATGGGTTTTAGCAAAACTTCAACTGTTCAAGTGAGAATAGCAAAATAAATCAGCCTTTAACCACACAAGCCTACTGTATTATATTTGATGTGCACATTTCGAAAGCCTCTAAATGATCAACATGATCCAAACCTGTTGCATTCAACATAATTGAATGATGCATAATTGATAGTTTATACTTTATCAAGTAAAACGACGTAATTGCAAAAACATCCATCTTTTATAGACCTTCTGTAGCCCCGCCCCTTTTCAGCGCTGCGCTCGTTGTCTTTTGACTTCCGGTCTGTATATTTTCACAGCGATTTTGCGTGTTTATTAATGAACGGCTCGTTTTAAAATCTTCCCCGTCGACTGACATTTGTTAAGACATCTGCTTTAAACATTACAGCCCTCATGATAACTTTCGTTAACTTTACATTAAGTAAATCCACTTCAAAAGCGAATTACTCCTGGACAGCAGCGCCATAGAAATATACAGAGCGACCGCAAAACGGAAGTTAAAAGACAATATTCTAAAGATGGCGGCGCCCTCGTTTCTCTGGCGCATAAGGTCTATAGAGTTAACGTAAACGTTACATTGACTTTTTATATTGTTAGTATTATTTCAAGATGAACATTTACTGGACTGAAGCAAACAGGTTTACTTGATTATCCTTTTTTTTTTTTTTTTTTTTATAAAAATCATGTTAAAAATAGTTTGTGTCTGATCAAAACCTTCTCTATTTTGGGGTAAATTCATCTCTCACTTGGTAGAAGTCATTCAGTTAGACGGATCATGGACATACGGTATGACGTGCCTTCATCCCTTAAAAAAGCATCAACAAATGTATGCAACATAAAAAGAAAATACAACCCCAAACAAATCTGATCCACTCTAAACCCGACTAAAAACAAGACTCAACATTTTAGACTTGCAACATTTAGAAAACTGGACATTTCTATCTTGAGACGTGATACAGATGTCGCAATTCCCTAGTAAGCAATAGCATGATTGATTTTTTGGGTTCCCTGAGGTCGCAGTCCTCCAGAGGACTATTTGCATTATGAACAGTGATGCAGAACTGACAAGCTTTAATGAGTATTCACTAAACAGGCTAATTACAGAGCTAAAGTTATGCTGTAAGTATGATCAGCCATATGTTTAAGAGCAGCTGCAATGAGTGTGTGGGACGGGTGGGAGGTAGAGAGCTCTCCAGCGATACTGTGCTCTCCTGGCGTACGAGAGAGAGAGAGTGAGTGAGTGAGTTCTTCCTCGTATGGCTATGTCACCCTGGTAACCCAGCGCTCCCAGTATGGCCAGCTGGTGAACGCTGAGCGACTCGCACACTTCAAACGAGCGCCAGAGTTTACTTTACCTCCCACCAGAAACACAGAGGACGAGAGACACCGTGTCAGAGCGGGGGAGGTAAAATAGGAGATTATTTTATAACTCATACCAACTCTGGTTTAAAAGAAAAATGTACTACAATAAGGCAGAAATGATATATTTGTCTTGCAATATCTGAGTTTTAAAATTGCTTTACTGTATATTCTTTATCCTGATTTTTTATTTTAAACTTGTTTAACACTTCCTCTCTCCTTAATTGTAAGATTAATCTCACAAAAAAAAACATTTTCAGGTCACAATTCACCCCAAATAAAAAAAATATATATATATTGTGCATAAAAAGAAACCTATTTTAAGGCCAGTACTTTATTAATTCACCCTAAATTCATATAATAAATTAGAACTTAGATTCTGCATGATTGAAGAAAGTAATAGCCAATTTTTAATTGCGATTCACAAATGATTTTTAATATTAATATGAGAATACTCAAATTAAATTAATGTCACAATGCAAAGAAATATGCTAAATAAAATTTAGAAAATTATTGAAATATGACCCGGGCATGTCATGGTTATAAATAATTGCGATTAATTGTTCATATCACTTACAATGTAAGCTTATGTTATTTGTTTTACTTGGAATAGTTTATAATATGATACAAATTATAATCAAAATAGGCCCATATGATTTACTTTAAGGCTGTGAAAATTCATAATATTTGTATAATTACTTTTTTATAATATAATATACTGTAACTGGCAAAACATGATTAAAATTTAAACTGGTTATCACAAATAATTGTGATCAGAATGGATAATCAGATCAGACGATTAATTGGTAATTGTGACAGGCCTAACTAGGCATGATCTTGAAAGCTTTTGCGAGATTCATCCTGTAAATGGAGTAAATAAATGTAACTCAGGTCTCCAATAAAGGGCTATGATGAAAACGAGGAGCCTCCAGTGAAACTATGAAATAGTGGCTATTAGCTCTTCACATAGCAAACAAGCTTAAGCTCGTGTGGGAGGCGCAAGATCAGAAAGAGAGCGGCCGACCTCGCTGCATGATCCTTCTCAAGAGAGGACAAGAGAAGGGGGAGGGAGTGAGAGAAAGATAAAGAAAGTCCATCTGAATACTGAAATACAGAAATCAAGCACAGGTCAGTTCAGTCACTGAGGACACAGAGGCCGTCCGCTGACCCGCATGAGGACAGTAAAGCCTCAAGAGTCAGGTCTTAAAGGGGTGGTTGATTATCATTTCACTTTTCTAACTTTAGTTAGTGTGTAATGTTGCTGTTTGAGCATAAACAACATCTGCAAAGTTACAACGCTCAAAGTTCAAAGCAAAGGGAGATTTTTGCTTTTAAAGAAATTGCTTTTTAAGGACAACAACAAACGGCTGGTAGAGACTACACCACATTCCTCCCGGTTTAGTGACATCACCAACCCTAGAATTTACATAAACCCCGCCCCCTGAACACGATTTATAGATTATCAAGACAGAATATGCTAATCAATGACCAGAAGATAACTACACATAAGCTACATAAATTCATCAACTAAACATTCTGTTGCTTCTACATGTCACTTCTTCTTGAGTCTCTCCATCATTGTCTGAATCCGGTTTGAACATAAAAGGCTAAAAGTTTTTGAAATTTTCAGTGCATGCCTGTGTGAGTGCAAGATGTTGAAGCTCCGCCCCCTGTGCCGGGAGCAGAAGCTCATTTGCATTTAAAGGGACAGACACAAAACTGTGCGTTTTTGCTCACCCTCAAAAAGTGACAATTTTAACATGCTATATAAAAATATCTGTGGAGTATTTCGAGGTAAAAACATATGTTCAACATATGTGAGCAGAGGTATACTGTCAAAGAACATCCCGACGTAGAGAGCGTCGTTTGGATGAATATGTTAATATGTGCGGCGCGCTTTCCTTTCAATAATAAAATAAAACAAGAAAACTGACAGTGGTTTTCTTAAAACTAGTTAAGAGAGCGTCTGATGACAGCGATGTGGATGTTTGCACGAGCTCTGCAATTCGGCACTCCAGTAAAGTCACTTCACTTCATTTTATACAATAGATTTGTTTACAACTTTACAGTATCAAACATTAAAAACCAGTGTCAGTGTCTCTTTCAATTGAAATTACAACTTCAGTTTCTACTATAAAGCAGCTCTCAAGTCAGTGTGTTCATGTTTTTACTCGCGGTCGTCTGACCTCGACGGACTGAACAGAAGAAATGAACTGGAGAAGATTTCCACGGCAATGAAGGCGGAGCCTCAGAGCCACAACTTCCTATCACGTGATCGCCACAGACCAATGGTAGTTGTTCACCAGCCAGAGCAAACTTTTCCGGAAAGTTCGCTTTGGCAAGAAGTTTCAAACTCCGTTTTGACCAGATTTTGTTTAGTTCGTTCTTCAATTACGCTTGAAGTATATCGGAGCCTTTAAAACTCACATTCTGTGGTCTCACACACACACACAAAAATGTATTTACTCTCCAAAATGGTATGAAACTTAGATGGTCAACACTACTTGTTTTCTGTAGATCTGCTTCATAGCTGAATCAACAACAAAAAATTCACAATTGACACATTTTTACAACATGACACTGTTCTTGAACTGAATCAACACTGAACTGACTAGAGCTGAATGTTGACACTATTGTCTTTTTTTTTTTAGCTGTTTTACAGCAGAATTTCTCATATTTTATGAAGGTTGCATTATTGATTCTGTTACTGTCCTGTTTATAACTGAAGCTGCTTTGAAACAATCTTGTATAAAGTGCTTTATACATAAAGTTGATCTGAACGTTGGGTATATTGAATGCTGAAGAACGTTGGGGTCCAAACAACACAGGAGGACCCCATTGACTTTCACCGTACAGACAAAACTCCCCCACAAATGTTTCAATATATATTATTTTGTTTTCCACAGAAGAAATAAAGTCCCTTTAGAGGGACTGTGAATGTAGTCTGAGATAAAACATTTGTAGACAAATTAGTATGTTGTTATTCTCATTAATGCATTAACAAATTGTTAGTGTCAAGTAAAAAACTTTTAAAAGGAGCTCAGCTGTTTATGCTCCTCTAAACAAAAACTCAGAGATGTAAAGTCCAGGTTCAGAAGGTAAAAGTCCTCCTCAGTGTTTCGTTCCAATCACCAGGATTTGCTAATTAGCAGGTTCTCAGCCAGGAGGAGATATAACTAATTAGTAGTGGTGCAACGGATCATCATCGATCCGTGATCCGTTCGGATCAATATCTTCGGTTCGGCACTCACGTGATCCGCGGATTGATTGATGAAAAAAAAGTTGTGCGCATGTTCAGTCCACACACAGCGTGGTCATGGCGAGCGTTATGAACCGCAGAGAGCGTGACGCCTCATTCGCGCCGCAAAACCTCCAGACGTGCGTAAACGCGTCTTTACATTGACTTCACATTGAAATCACTCGCGCCAGACGCTCTATTCGCGTTTGGTGTGAACGCAGCATGGGTGACGGCGAGAGAGAGAGAGAAAGAGTGCCTGCGAGTGCGAGCGAGCAAGGTAATACGTTGTCAAATATGTTTAAACTTAAATGAACTACACAAGTAGTTATGTCTCTTTGTATTAATTTGTCCTGTTATTGACATAGGCCTAATGCGCGTCATTGACAAAATGCGCAACCAGATGGTCGAATAATTCGAATATGTGTTTTTTAGAGGGAATATTCGAACGTCATTTTTTAGCAATTTTGACAGCCCTATATGACAGTGGAAACACATAAAGCATTGGTCCATGTTTAAAGGAAGGAGATGCCTTTTTATGTTGCACTTTAAGTTGTTTTTCATTAATTATGTTAAAAAGAAGATATTATGCCTTGTGCACTTTAAGTTGATTTTATATATTTTAATTTAACAATTTAAAAGTGTTAATAAAAAAATAAAATAAAATTTTGCTGATCCGAAAAATGATCCGATCCGTGACTCTGATCCGAGAAACGATCCGAACCGTGAGTTTTTTGATCCGTTGCACCCCTACTAATTAGTGAAATCAGCTGGCCGAGTTCATGGGTTATGAAGGACTTTTACTTTCTGACTCCTGGACTTTACACCTCTGCAAAAGCTTTAATCAAACTGAAGGCTAAACACTGAATAGTTCTGGTTATCTATTGCGTTATTGAACGATTGTGATGATGATGATTCAGCTCAATTCTTCTAACATGGTTATTTTGATAGAAGAATGAAAGAAAACTGCCGAGCTGCTCCAAGTGTTTTCATAAGAGCAGCGAAGCTATTTCACTGAGCCACTGAAAAGAACTGGACGGCCTTCAGAACTTTTGCTCCATTATCTGCAATTCAACACAGCCTCAAAATCAACATTTATTCTTTATTACGGAGAAGAAGAAAAGTCGTTCTGCCTTTAAACCGAGCATGAAAACGATTGGTAGATGATAAGACGTGCCAAGAGAGCCACAACACTAAATGCTGAATTTCACTGAGATTTGAGAGCATTATTGTGTAGTGCTTTAAAACTACTTGCTTAAGAGAATGGACACCTAACCCAATGTCAATACTAAGTTAATGCGTTTAAAGCATCCTTTCGCTGCTAAGAGTACATGACGTAAAAGTGCGTCAGAGAAAACGTCAAATGCAATAACGGGAAACCATAAAGGCAGTGCTGCTGAGTCACTGGGCAAACAGGAGAAACACAGTCATCATCAGCACACACACACACACAGATTTGAGGGAGCGTGTGTATGAGACGTCTTTACACTGTCCTGCTTTTTGATATCTATCAGCAGCACGAGGCGGCATTAGACTTCTGCCAAAGCTTTATCCTATGGGTGGAGATGTTCTTGGTCGTTACACCCAAAGGTTCTTCACTTAAGCGCAATCATGATGACTCCAGGTGTGGTGATCTAGAACACACCACACCCATTAGAAAAGGGACTAATATGTCCTCCATTCAGCTCATGCCATCACCAGGCTGGTGATTTGGAGGGGAACATCTGGAGTTATTAACTATGAAGCAAATCCAATACCTACTCTTACATTTGCATGGACCAATAATCTATCTCTAAATAACCCACCAGACATGTGCATGTCAACCTGAGTGATTTGCGGTGCAATATAGGGTCCTGCTGCTGAATCGGTTCAACATTTCATCACATAGGAAAAGTGAAGGACATAATTGCTGCATCACTGCTGACCGCTGCTTTCCCAGAAACAACACATTGCCAGACTGCAAGCGAGGTTCTTGGAAACACACGACCCTTGAGGAGCTCTGAGGATCAATGCCGCTGATGGAGTGTTATGAATCACATCATGTTAGTTAAGATACAAGCTGTATGTCTTTTAGCATATACGCTCAAGGTGAACAGTATACTACTAACAGTAACAGTATACAGAAGTATTCAATGCGTTGTTTACATTACACTACATAGAAAAACATCAGAAATGTTGCATAGCTTGAGCTAAAATGAAATAAAGTATGCAAATACCGAGAATGGAGGGAGTCTATATATATATATAAACAAGCAATGTCACTGATTATTATCAGGTTTATTAATTAATAATCATACCCTTGATTTACCCTCTGAAAGTCAAACTAGTGAATTATGTGTTTATAGGTTCATTTAAAAATCTGAAAACCCACAGAATGTAACTTTAATATAATTATTTATAAATAAAACAAGTATGATGTGTATGATGGTAACCCAAACCACCAGACCTGAAACTATTCGCCATGAAATCA
The DNA here is from genome assembly GCF_965113295.1 of Leuciscus leuciscus. NCBI lineage: Eukaryota > Metazoa > Chordata > Actinopteri > Cypriniformes > Leuciscidae > Leuciscus > Leuciscus leuciscus. The sequence goes on from NC_138728.1 coordinate 4,262,658, forward strand.
CCATCAAATGCACTTAAAATGCATTTGTAAGTTACAATGAGTTGTTATTTTCTATAAACACAATATTAGTTCATCATCACTTATCAGGATAAATACACACACCAGTTTAACTTTTACTAGCGAATTCATGTTTATTGTGTAGCCTATATTTGACATTTGTAAGCTTTTATCAGAATGTTTTGATAAACTCCAGTTTAACTGCACACACACACACACACACACACACACACACACACACACACACATCAAAAATGTTTGAACACACTGATGCCATACTTTATTACATCAGAGGTCAAACAAGTTTTAAACTCTTTTTTTCGCACCAAAATAACAAACCAACAGGAGAAAATATGTCATAAAACCCAAAGTCTTGGCTGGTTTACATTATATAATAGTTTTGTGAAGCTACTATGCTAATTACGTAGCCAGCTAACAACTAATCACAGCAGAACAGATTTGATTTAAGAAAAAATAGGGTAAATGCGTACTTACTATAGTCATATCTCCACTGATGAGATTAATAAGTGGTTAATTGTGTAGATAAGCGTAGTAAATGAGTGTTTTCCAGTCAAATGTGTAAAATCTCTTCACGGGACTCATCGCCCGAATCAAACTCCCTCACAGGCACCAAAAAACAGCGAAACTTTTCCATCTATCCATGTCCTGTAGTCCCGATACGGCTGGGAAACCAAAGGAAAACGCTTGAAAATGTTATTCCGATACTGAGTTTGAAGTCTAACCGTTTTCACTGTGAACTCTATGTAAATAAATGCGATATTTTCGTTGAGCAGCAGCAGAAAGTGAAGGCGCTCGCGCAGACTCAATGTGAGCTCGCGCAGCTCTGCTCTCTCACTCTCATCAGGCCAGAGAGAGAGTGGGAGAGAGAGAGAGAGAGAGAGAGAGAGAGAGAGAGAGAGAGAGAGAGAGAGAGAGAGAGAGAGAGAGAGAGAGAGAGAGAGAGAGAGAGAGAGAGATCTGCCCCATTACTACTGCATCCGGGTCGTGTGTGTGTATATGTGAGGCACTCATTTCTGAAAATAAAGAAAAAACTTATGAGCTAGGAAGAGGATTCCAGTATAACCCTTTCAAAACATTAAAGCTAACTAAATAGTTTTAACTTTGTAAAGGTAGCCTGAAATAGTTTATATAGGCTGTCTGTTTCTGCATCAAAAAAGAAAACTCGAAAAACATGCATCTTTGCTTTTTCATATAAGATCATTGTTATATTGACATTGTCCTTAATATTTTCCCTTTAAATATCATTAATACAATAAACAAATCTCAGAATACTATAAAGAGTGGTTGGCAAACGCTGTATGGTCGTGCTTTAGCAGCCTCTAGTGGAAGTACAAGCATTGTACACCCTTAAAACAGCAGTTTTTTCTCTTCTAATCATCCCATGGGCACATACTTCCCTACTATATAGATTACCTACTCATGGGATAGTAAAGTGTCCATCATATGCGCACTTCATAATCTCTGTGGAAGTAGTAGGTCATCCGGGTACTTTACTTTTTGCCTACTCTTTTATGAGTACTGTGAATTCAGACATACTTCTCGTCACACTCTTTTCACCTTCTATATAGTAGAGATGTATGCAATTTCAGATGCAGACAATTTGCTTTTAGATGCAGCCATGGAGGGTTTTTCTTTCTTGCCACAGTCATCTTGGTCTTGTTCATTGTGGGCTTTGAGGGATGATGTTCTGTAAAGCTGCTTGAAACAATGTGCATTTAAAAATAAAAGCACTATTAAAATATAATTGACAATGTGTTGTTATATCATACTCAAAACTGGATGGTAAGCCCGACTCGTAAAAAAACAAAGTTTTATTCATACAAAAAAAGAGCTGGACAAGAACAGTTGTTCACTACCTAAATATACTGTCAAACTTTGAACCAGAAAACGAAATTGATCAGTCCCACAAAAGCATAACAAATCCCACAGCGCTGAAGGCTGGTGAGCGTAACATCCTCAGTGATCTTTCATCTGGTCCTCCTCCTCCAGTCTGCGTATCTCTCCCTTCAGGAAGTTGATGTTTTCTCTGGAGGCTTTCAGTCGCTCCTTCAGCTCTGCGATCTCCAGGCTGGTCTTCTTCTTTGCCGATTCCACTTTTTCTCGTGTTCGTATTTCCAGCTCTGCAACTGCAACACGGAAACACTGAATGTTTAGTTCACGTGATTAGAACAGTCTAATTTACAGTATGTTCAGGGTTTTATTATTTTAGCACATTCACAGGGCGGTTCAGAAGGAGCTGTACGGGTAAGTGAAGCACTCACACTCGGTCTCGTGTTTGTAAGCACCTAACGTCAGCTGTCTGGTGGTGTTCAGAAGCTGCTGCATCATGGCTGTTGGGTCTTGAAATATCTGCAAAAACACAGGTTTTAGGCTTTATGATTGTATTAATACTATAATGTCATGTTGTATGCTCTGATCAAATTCGCACCATCTCGTCGTAGAACTCGGACACAACGGTCTTCTTTGGCATGGCGCTGGAGTCTGACTGGAACAGCTTCAGCAGATGATACAGGGTGACCTGAAGAAAAAACACCACAACATCAATCCTTTGCTTTTTCTATTCATTTAATATGAAGGTACAGTAATGAAGGGGGTCCAGTAGAAATGTTTAAATAAAATCTTTTGGTAACACTTTATTTTACAGTGTATTTTACATGTAATTACTATAGTAATACAGTCAGTCATGCATAGTTGCATGCAACTAACCCTTAACTTAAATTATATAGTAAGTACATGTAGTTAATTACTATTACTTGGTACTTAATTGTATAATTACACTGTAACAAGGACACCTTAAAATAAAGTGTAACCAATTTTTTTAAATAAATAAATAAAAATAAGATTAACTAATGAATTAAATAGTAAATAGTTTGATTAAAATAAATAAATATATATATATATATATATTTGATTTATTAAAAATGGATTTTATTAAAATAAAAGTTAATTAAAATAAACACAGCTTAATATATATATATATATATATATATATATATATATATATATATATTTTTTTTTATTAATTACATTTTATTCCCATCCTCAAGACACAGAGGGAAAAAGTCATATAATGCCATTTACCGGTCTCTCATTTGGATCGATGAAGAAGATCTTTATGATGATCTCAAACTCTCCCCATCCAGTCTCTGTAATCTCATACGGAGGCTTCGTAACCACTGAAATAAAATAAAGAGTATTTGATCAGCTATGTGTGTTAATTAAGCCATGAAATGTGATATTGATATTGCACTATAATACAGTAAGATCAACTGAATAGCACACCTCTTAAAGGATTCCCATAACTTTCGTGCAGTTTGAACTGTATTTTTTTTACATAAGCAGACATATCCTGGGGGAATATCAAGGGGGAAAGAAAAATAACACTCTGTTAGTGAAGTTTACCATTTATATACAGCACTTAAAATGCCTACAAAAAGATATGAGTGTCAACCTCATTTCTGTAAGGCTTCACATAAACTGTCCATTGATGAGTGTGACCGTCGTCTTCTCTTTTCTTGCCAAAATATCGTGCAACGTTTCCAAACACGATGGGTTTCACGATAGTGACTCCCTGAGAATAAAATGTCATTATGGTAAATACATAAATCACCTGCTGTTATTGTAAATGAACACCAATGGCATCAGCATTAGCCTTATGATAGCTTTACCTACCTTTACCCGTCCCCCCGAATCTGGACCAAATTCAGCCATCCTCTTAAACATAGTATACAGAGAGGAACGTGTTTATTCGTATTGGCTTCTATGAAATGGGCACAGTTATGAAATGAACTAAATTACTGTATTGAAATGCCATTAAGCACAATGTAAATGCTCTACAATGACGAAAGAAACTGTGTATGTAGCGCTCTTTTGATTGCGTCTACGACAAGAACATGAGTTTTTAGACAAGATTTCAAATTAAGAGTCCTAACAAATGTTTACTAGTGACTTGCGTGTGACTATTTTGACTTTAAGTCAGGATTGCGAGAAGAAAAAAAAAAAATCCAGAACTGTAAACTAGTAAACTAGTTATGAAGTCCAAATCACGAGATATAAACTCGCAATTCTGAGAAAAATTATAATTGTGCGATATTAGCGCACAATTGCACAAAAAAATAAAATAAAAATAATAATAATTAAAAATCCGAATTGTGAGATAAAAAGCGGAATTACTGTTTTTTATTTTCATCAAGTCAACTCACTGGTATAAAATCATGGTTAAAAGAAAAGTTTCAATAATAGCTATCAAATGGTTTGACTGGGACAGAGCAGAGTACCATATTAATAACATTTAAAGGGTGTGTGAAATGTGATTATGCAATATGATTGGTTAATTTTGAAATGTCTATTGTTAAATTTATACAAAGTGTTATACACTAAGAACCACAAATACAGAGACTTTAAAGCGAATGTCAACAGCAAAAGAGCGTGAGGGTTAAGAGAGAAAAAAACTCAAACTTTATTTTGAAATTGTGTATCGCTCTTCAGGCTCTTCTTTTTTCCGCGTGCTTCTGACTTCACGAATAAGCGTCTCTTCTTCACGCGAGGACCGAGGAGGAGGAGGGAAACAGAAAATGGCGGACGGTGTTGACCACATCGATATTTACGCTGATGTAGAAGAGGAATTTAATCAGGTTGGTTTACTTTAAACATGCATATTAGCGTAATAATATATATCTTACGTGTTGCACATAAAGATTAAAGAGAGCTCCATAGTAACATGCAGCTCTCTGAGGAACTAGGGCGTCTGCTAACTCTAGCAGGTAACGATAGCTATCGAGCCGCGTTTGTGCATACGCTAATATAGAGGTTAAAATGGTTATATATCTTATTTGTTGTTGTTTACCGAAATAATGTATGTTCTATGTTAGTATGCATTTGTAACGCGTGTGTGTGGCGCGAAACGAACTCTGCGTCTCGTGCGTTCATTGTTTGTGGTCTCGTGCAAATACAGCAGGCCTAGCGCGAGGCATAATATCGCGTCAACTGGGCAGATTAGTAGTTATGATCAATAAATGCTACCTCAAACATGTTCACGTTGTATCTAACACTCATAAATCAACTCGGTTGGTTGTTGCAGGATTTATTTTCCCACAGACCGGGCATTTTAATAAAATGCAAATTGAATTTGGAAGCAGGAGCTCAAATCAGGGAATCAGATTGATCACGATATTTATTTTATTTACAAGTATTTGCTTTTAAGGTTCACGTATTGAGTGATTTAAATAATGTTATATGCACTTATGCGTTTTTCATAAAGGGGCCGTATTTTAAACATTTTATTACTTTTATTTAAATTTCGATTCTCTTTATTGATATTACCCATAATACTGTGAATTATGCTTGATTTCTTACAATGTTGGTCAGAATTTGCTCATGGTTGAGTTTCTGTCATATTTCTGAAATGTATGGCATTCTCTTATACAGGAATCAGATTATCCTGCCCATGAGCAGATTGACCTGTATGATGATGTCATCTCGCCATCTGCCAACAACGGGGACGCACCTGAGGACCGAGATTACCTGGATAACCTTCCTGCACCGGGAGGCAATGAGGGCTCCAAAGGAGCTCCACCTAACGTCGTCTACACCTACACTGGAAAGAGAATCGCTCTGTACATCGGCAACCTCACATGGGTTCGTCTTGTACCTCTTCGTTTACTAAATATCTTGACATAATGACCATCGGCATCTCCACAATAATTTGTATATACACTACTGGTCAAAAGTTTGAAATAAGTTTTTATATGCTGTTAAAAAGTATGTTAATGCTCAACAAAGCTGCATTTATTTGATCAAAATACATTAAAAACAGTAATATTGAATATTTTTTACAATCTAAGAGAAATATTTTCTATTTGAATATATTATGAAGGCTAATTTGTTCCTGTGATCAAAGCTGAATTTTCAGCACCATACTCCAGTCTTTAGTGTCACATAATCCTTCAGAAATCATTCTAATATGATGATTTGATGCTCAAGACATTTTCCTTATCCATGTTAAAAACAGTTGTACTACTTCATGTATTTGTGGAAACCATGATATTCAGTCTACATGTATACATACTAGTGTTGTCACGATACTAGAATTTCTAACTTCGATACGATACCTTGAAAAATATCGATATTCGATACCATTTTTGATACCACGGAGAAAAAAACTGCCACAATATTAAGGGGGTATTTTTTTTTTACTTAAAGCTAAATATAACAAGTCTAGAACATGACAATGAGGGATATTTTACATGAACAAAAATGTCCTGAGGTAGTGCACTGGTTTAAAAGCATAAATGCTGGGTAAAACATTAACGTTATTTGATGAACAGATTTATACGCAAACGTGCATCACACGCGAAACACATGCTCACTGGATCGACATCAAGTCAAGTCACCTTTATTTATATAGTGCTTTTAACAATACAGATTGTGTCAAAGCACTTAACAGTATCAAATTGGAGGATAGCGTGTCAGTAATGTATAATAATAAGATTAAACATTCAATTTTCAGTTAAAGGCATTTCATTATTGAATTCAGAGATGTCATTGTCTAGCTCAGTTTAGTTTAATTAGTATCTGTGTAATCAAATGATAATCGCTAATGAAGGCAAATTGCAGAATTAAATAATATTTTTTTGAATAAAGTTAAATAAGCACAAGTTAATTTACATTTGACCACAGTTAAAATATTTACTTGTCTAAGATTCCTCAGTCAGATTATATTAACTTTAAGAATTACGGTGAAAAAACGAGACAACACACACTCATATCAACAACAATACTAGGCCAACTTGGTTAATGTTTCAGAAATGTTAAAATGAGAAGAGTTACCAACCTCTCGCAATTATTTATATAGATCCGGGTGTCGGTCTTTCAGGTGCTTTGCTATATTAGGCCCCGATCACACCTAACGCGTTTTTCAGGTTCGAACACGCGAGGCACACAGCACTCATCATCACACAGTGCGCTGCGTTTGTTATGTTGCTAGGCAACCACTGAAACAGCTGTCCTGTCAGTCAAGTAAATGTCAAATCAGCCTTTTATTAACATTATTTACTTTCTGTTAACATTGTGGTAGTTACGGTTCGTGAAGTCGTTAAGCTCCTGGTAACCCGCGAGAGCACCACAAGTTTATCCTCCATCATCGCACTCTCCGGGCGTTCAAGCAACTATAGCTTTCATCACTACAGCGGGAGGCGCAGCAGGCGCATAAACAGCGCGCAGAACGCTCGCTGGAAACCAATTGAAAATAGGCGCCTCTCACTGCAAAAAACGCGTCAGGTGTGATCGGCCCCATTCACTTCACTTTTGCTATTTAACCCGAGCGAATGAGACGAGTGCGTGTGTGGTGTTTGTCAACGCGCCTTTGGAGAGAAGTGAAAGTGACAGCTCGGCTAGTATCGATACTTCGGGAAATTAGTATTGGTACCGTTCAGATATTTCAGTATCGATATTTTTGACAACACTAATACATGCATGCATGCATGCATACACACACACACACACACACATAGATAGATAGATAGATAGATAGGTAGATAGAGATGGTTTAATCAAACTTGTACAGTCATTAACGACAAATATCACTTTTGCCCATTACTCTGCGTATGTATGCATATATTTATATTATCTTCCAGTGTTCAGATTGTGACGTTGTGCTTTCCTCTTTACAGTGGACCACTGATGAAGATTTGACAGATGCGATTCGCTCCATAGGCATCAATGATGTGCTGGAGATAAAGTTTTTTGAGAATAGAGCAAATGGCCAGTCAAAGGGGTAAGTCAAGTCTGTTTCGTCAGCACCTCAATGTACAGATCAGCCCTGTTTGGGCTTTCGACTGCATGGCTTTCTAGATAATCTGCACTGAACTTTTAACAACCCAAATTGGTTGACCGCTATCTTTTTAAAGCATTATGGTTTGGGGTTTATTGTATATTTTTATTTGGACATTTCAAACATATTTGCAGGATATATGAACAGCCTCTGTGATTTACACTGTACAGCTGCATAACGATAGTAAGCTCTTCTTTTGACCTTCAGAATGTGGGCAACAAAGAGACAATGCACAGTGACACTGTCGGCCTCACCTTAGCTGAACTTGCACCTAGTAATCTTTTCTTTGGCCTTCAGCATGTGATACATGTTTCAAAACAGACTATGCCACTAGTAGGGGGTCGCTAGAGGATTTGAGAACTGGATGAGCTTATTAGAAAGAGCTTGAAAGTGCCCAACTGAATGTTTTTGGGCAGACTGTCTGAAGATGAAGAGGCTGTGTAAAAATGAGTTATGTGTGTAATCGTTAGTTGTTCTGCTGGCATCTCTGCTTTGTTGTTTCCATCAATAGTCTAAGCTTTGGCATCTGGAGCTCTGTGACTTGATCGATTTCCTGCAAAGACATTATTTTCTCCGTGACCGTTTCTCATCCGCTCTGTGCTCAACAGGTTTGCGCTGGTCTGCGTGGGTTCGGATTCCTCGTCCAGGAAGCTGATGGATCTGCTGTCTAAACGGGAGCTGCACGGACAAAACCCGATCGTCACTCCTTGCAACAAACAGTCGCTCAGCCAGTTTGAGATGCAGTCCCGAAAAAGTGAGACCATAATTCACAGATGATTCGACAGTTTCCATTTACTCAAACTTATTGATTGAACGTGGTTTTGTCAAATCACTGTTGTATGTATTAGGGCCCTATGAAATCCGTTTTATTTTTTCTCAAATTCCGTTTTATTTATTTTTTCAATTTCCGTTTTTTGGGATTTATTTTTAGCCCTTTCGGATTTTTCGGATTAGCTTGTTTTCTTTTCACTTCTAAGCAGTATTGACCTTTAAAAATTCAGTTACACAAACTCACAATTCAGCTTTTTTATTTAAACTGTTAATATATTCAGCAAAGCACATTCAAAATTCAGCCAAACCTTCAACAAATCTCTGGCCAAAAGTAACAGTTAAGAGATAGAATTGATGAATATTAAATTAAAGATTAAATGCAGCCATGCTGCAGGGAGACAGAAACATTGAAACAACGATATGTGCCTGACAGAAAGCCAACACAATGACATATTACAGCCTAAAAGTACAGCGTTAACCCATCATCATCAGTGACCCCTCCATGTAAGCAAAAAAGATAAATTACTGACATTTACAAAAACAATGCACATTAGCTTATTTTTTATTATTAATAGTAAAATTAGGTCCGATTTTCCTGTGGCGTCTGTCGTTGCTATGCAAGAAGGTGCACAAAGAAGTTTTAGTAGCTAATAGATTTCCACCACCGAAAAACGCTTTGCTACAAGATTTATGTAAGGAGAAGAGAAAAACACCCGTAGTGTTTGTGGTGCACCCCCATCCTTTATGTTGACTGAGCTTTCAATGTTGTTACGGAAAGGGGGAAGTTGATATGTTGGTTCTTGTCACATGAACTGCGGTGCGCTTGCGACATTCTGAAAAGTTGAGGTGTTTTCATCTCGCTGTGCCTGGAAAAAATTAGCGCGTCGCTTCAATTATGAGCGCGCTTACCGCGCCCGCGCGCCTACATTTGAAATAACGGAACTTGAGCGTGCAAAAGACACGACATGTGAACGGCCCCTTGACGAGCTCGCTTCGACATTTTTTTTTTCCTTACTCGGGAACGTAAGGACGTATGGTTACTAGGCAACATGTTTAACAATGCCATTTGGCCACGGTTTAGGTAGAGACTTTTCTACGTTTGTTGTTTTAAACTGAAAAAATGAGAAGGAAGTTAAAAAAAAAAAACGTTTATTTAACATGTCAACAAAATATATGCAAATTCCGTGATTCCGTCCGCGTTTTCCGCATCACGGAAATCATAGGGCCCTAATGTCTGTCTGTGTGTGTGTGCTGCAATTCTATTAAAATCAGTTTCTGTCCACCCAGGCACACAGTCAGGCCAGATGTCAGGAGAGGGTAAGGCTGGGCCTCCAGGAGGAGGTCGCAGTGGCTTCCCTCTCGGTAGGGGTCGAGGGCGCTTCCCGGGCCAACCTGGCCCCGGTGGAGACCGCTTCCCTGGCCCAGTTGGACCTGGTGGACCTCCGCCACACTTTCCAGGTACAAATCTCTAAATTAGGGTCCTAAAATGAGGTTTGTGAAAGAAATGCAAGTGGTTTGTAAGTTGATGAAATGTTAATAATTGACCTTATGACAGCAGTTACTTAAACATGCCCACTACTTTTCAAGTGTGGAGACTTCTCTCTGTTTATCAAACATAATGACAACGCTAGTTGGCTCGCTCGCTGATGTATCACTATACAGTTTATCTTTTGTGCAAAATCAAGGACAAACTTTTGTATCAGGTTTTGTTGAAACTCTAAATGTAACCTAGAAGACAAGAAAATGGTGAAATCACAAGGAGAAAAGAAGTTGGACAGTTGACCTCTTAAACATTGATATTAACAGATATCTTTGCAGATGCAATCGGGGTAAAGAGTGTGCTTTTCTGGTTTAACTTTGTTTGCATTGTCTCAATTATTACTTATCAGAGCTGTTGAAACTGGAGATTCATACCGGAGTCCATTCAGCATGCTTCTGTTTTTCAAATAAAATGTATTAATCCACACATAAGATGAAATAAACAAATGCACAAAATCTTGGATGAAGCCCATTTGTGTTTAGTATACAGATGTTCACCCTAACTGTAGATTTACAGAGGAAAATTCTCCTCAAATTCCAAGTAATTCCCTAAATACTGCCTAAATGCACACGCTTTATTCGCATAGTATTTTTACTTGATGGAGAAAAGTGGAATTTAAAAATGGCTGATTTCAGGAAAGCACGATGGCGTCTCAGTGCAGCGATTTGGTTGGCTATTTAGGATGTCAGTAATTTATCTGTCTCAAGGTCAATCAATCATAAAAATAACCAACAATCAAAATAAAGCACTTGCTAAAAATTTAATAATTTTAAAATAAAATTGAAAAAGCACTTACTATAAAGGAATTTTGCATGTCATTTGACCAATGTCCGAGAACCGTGAACATGCAAATGTGGTGTTGAATCATACAAATATTAACTTTAAAATCTCAGGGAGAATATATTTTAGACAGTTACCTCTGATAACAGATCACTCTAAATTGTAATGTGGACTCATGCATTTTCTGTAAAGCTGCTTTACATGTATAAATAAATGTGAATTGAATTTGAGGTCAAAGGGGTTTCCCTGCCCCACATTCCTTATGCAGTCTTTCCTCAAAATGCAAGTTGTTAATGATCATTTTCCCTTTTTTACAGGTATGCAAGGACCACCGCGTCCTCCCTCTGGCCCACCTGGGCCTCCGGGACCCCCAGGCCCCCCTCCACCAGGACAAGGTCTACCGCCGCCTCTCGGTGGACCTCCACACAGAGGAGACCGCCCTCCACCTCCCGTCATTTTTCCTGGTCAGTTTGGTCAACCTCCAATGGGTCCGATGCCTCCTGGCCCGCCTCCACCAGGATATGGACCTCCCCCAGGCCCCCCACCACCTCAACAAGGTCCCCCACCTCCCGGACCATTCCCACCCCGTCCACCTGGGCCCTTAGGACCCCCGCTTGGCCTTGCACCTCCACCTCACATGCAGGGACCTCCACCTGGAGGTCCACCACCAGCTCCTCACGTCAACCCAGCCTTTTTCCCTCCACCTGGAAACAACAACATGCCACCGTCCGACGGCAGGGGTCCTCCACCCGGCGACCCCTACGGCCGCCCTCCTCCTTATGACCGAGACTACGGCCCGGGTGGCAGGTAATAAACGCCTCACCTTCACTGTACTGTAATGAGATCTCAGGTCTTATTGGTGGAAACTGAATTGTCTCATTTGTTGTTGACTATATACTAGGGCTGCACAATTTAATTTAATTATTTATATGTATATAAAAATTGCTATATCTATAAAAAAACATTTGCACTAGTGATTTAAAATGAGGGAGTTTTTTGTTGTTGTTGTTGTTGTTGTTTTGTTTAGTTTTTTTGTTAAGCTGCGGGTTTGTTGTGCTTGTTTGTAGGGCTGCACAATTTTGGCCTGAAATTGAGATTATCATTGTAACTATAACAATAATAAGAATACTTCTATATGGTGACTATTTAAATATTAAGTAATTAAATATTATATTTAAGATGTTATTGAAATAATTACATTGTAACATTAAAGTATTAAAAAATGTGGTTACACTTTTTTTTTTTACAGTGTCCTTTTTACATGTTACATGTACTCATCATAGTAACAACAGTAAATTATGCATAATTACATGCACCTAACCCTCAACCAAACCCTAATCCTACCCTAGCCTATAGTAAGTACATATTAATAAAAATTACTCAGTACTTAAGTATATAATTACACCTTAAAATAGTGTAACCAACATTTTTTTTTAATGCACAGCTGTAAAAATACAATTCAGATATTTATTGTGTGCAAAGCTGCTAGTGTTAAAAACACTCCCAAGTTAAATCGCACTAAGCGATATATTGCAAAATGGGTTTTATTCCAGTTAATCGTGCAGCCCTACTGCATACTACCTACTACATACTCCAGAATTGGGCAATGTTGGTAAAAAAAAAAAGAAAAAAATGAAATGTGTAGCCTCAAACTGACCCTGAATCTCCTCTCTGGCCTTTCTTCAGTAACTTCAGACCCCCTGTAGTATGTGGCTTTGAGCCCTGGATAAACGAGGGGTTGGTTGATGTGAAAAACTCTGGCCAGCACTTGCACAATACAAGTGATCAAGGGTTAGTGATGTAACCGTCCGCTGAGACCAGGATCCCGAAATGGGACCTTCGTTTCAGGCTTGAGTGTTGAGTGTGCAGCATTTCTGCAGTGATTTTTCAACTAGTGATGCACCGAAACACAGAAAACGAAATCCAAATATAAAGTTACAGTAATTGAACTTAATGCTGTTCGGGGTCTCGTGTTCTCCGGTGATTAAATGAGTCCTAGTAAAAGTTCTTCGGCAACATTTTAAATATTATTAATTTTTGGTTTTGGTAAAATGCATCCTCACAGTTTATCCACATTGTGTGCACAAAATAGATGCTTTACACAATAAAAAAAAAAATTCAATCAATTATTTTGGCCCGCCGACACCAAAAATACATTTGTCTTACTGTTTCAGCTGAATATATTTGGTTGCCGAAATTTTGGTGCATCGCTAATTTTAACGTGATGCAATGCAATATGATTCCGCCTTAACAGCACTGCTGCACTTTGTGTGAATTTGGCCCTCGGTGCATTTGTTTTATTCTTGACTTATGCTTTTAGTTTGCGTATCTTAATGCAACTGCTTTTTCTCTTGTAGGGACATGGATGCGTCTCGCACTCCTCTGAGCGAAGCAGAGTTCGAGGAGATCATGAATCGTAACCGAGCGATCTCCAGTAGTGCTATCTCGAGGGCTGTGTCGGATGCGAGCGCAGGTGCGAACGTGGTTTAGTTTGTTTTGGTTTGTATGGTGGTAAATTGTCTTTTTTTTGCAGCTAAGTTATATGAACAAATCCTAGTATTTGAGAGCAATTTCAAAGCCACACATGATCAAGTTGTTTACTAGGTGCCGCTTGTCATTTCAAGATTCACACGTGATAATTTATTGAAAGATTAAATAACCTTCCTTGTCGTCATGCCTTTTTTGTCAAATTCCAATAACTGTTAAACAAACAGGACTTCACTGTTTTTAATGTTAATATTCAACATTTTTTTTAGGAATATGGCTGATGTATTTAATGCATCACCTGAATGTATTTTTGAATTGTCAAGTTTAAATCTTAAAGTCCTCCTGTAGTCAATAATTGTATCCCTTAAAACTCATCTTTGATCACCAAAATTTTCCTTAATTTCTTCATGCCTTAAAATAGTTTGAATATAACTCTACACCCTTGCCTCATTTAGCATATGTGGTTCTATGAATATGCAAATTAGCCCCGCCTCCACTCACTCACTGCAGCTTAGAGATTCACTCGTTGACGATCACACGTTGACCTGATTGGTTGCAAGGTAGTTTGTGACATCAGAAACACCAGCGATGTTTTTGAGACTGTCTTTGATTCACTGCAGTTTTAAGGAGAAAATACTCAGCAATGGTGTCGACTTATGAATTTGCACATGGTTTTTCTTAAAGCATATTAATAACACCACATAGACATATAAAAAACATTAGTTGCTTGATTTTCACCACAGGGGGACTTTAAATGTTTGTTAATTGTATGACTTTAGTTATTCACTTTGTTCTCACCATTAACATGGCATTAAAAAAAGACTAAATCTAATAATTTTGCAGCTGATTACGGCAGTGCTATAGAGACTCTGGTGACGGCCATCTCTCTAATCAAGCAGTCGAAGGTTTCCGCTGATGACCGCTGTAAGGTTCTCATCAGCTCACTGCAGGATTGCTTGCATGGAATTGAATCCAAATCCTATGGATCTGTGTCGAGGTAAATATCTTGTGGATCTGCATGGGGTTTTTGTTGTGGAGGATGATTCATTTTTGCATGATCTTTCGTCTAAGTGAAATGTGTTTTAAGACCACTTTTTGCTGATGTAACCAGCGCCACAAGGGCAGGTAAAAATCAGGGATGGGATCCAAATAAGGATTGAATGAGCATTCTCAGTTCAATTTTGAAAGTTGCGCAGCCCTAGTAAAATCAACCAATAATATCAGAGCCTAATATGTTCTTTTTCATGATCTTATCAAATCCAGTTGAAAAATAAGTTTTTTTATGTTGAATTAAATTACTTCATGCATTTTCAGTTTGCCTCAATGCATTAAATTAGTGCATGAATTGTTTCCACTTGGATCAATGCATTAATTTAGTGCATGGATTTAAAAGTTGCATGCATGACATAATTTAATGCATTGCAGCAAAAGAATTTCATGTGGTTTCATATTCTCTTTAATGCTTTTCACCCTTTAGCAGACGGGAAAGGTCCAGGGAGAGGGACCACAGTCGCTCTCGTGAAAAGAACCGTCGGCACAAGTCTCGCAGCCGAGACCGGCACGAGGACTATTACCGGGAGCGTAGCCGAGAGAGAGACCGCCATCGCGAACGAGACCGTGACCGCGAGAGAGACCGAGAACGTGAAAGGGAATATCGCCACCGTTAGTTGGAGAGGAAGGTGTGTATCCTGTTTGTTTCTCTCTGTCTGTCTTTCTCATCTTTTCCTTCAGAATTCAGATGTACTTGCATCTTATCCTGCAGAGTCTGGGATATCACAGGTAGGTGATCGGAAAAGGTGAGCCTTTGATCCTACAATGTGACAAAGTACTGTAATTTTCCCTACGGCTAATCTATTTTATTTATTTTTTCTCTTTTATTTTATGGATGTAGCATGATCCGAGTACTCTGATCCTTTAAATATGTGTACCGGTCATGAAGCCATTTATTGTACAATATCAGCTCCAGAAACTATAAACTGTCCGGCACTGTTATAGAAAAAAAGCAATTGTGTTGTGCACAATCCAGTTTGTCTTTGGAGGGATTTTATGTGTATTTAAATGTAAAAACAAAACAAAAAAAACAATGCCTTTCATAAACATTGCACTTTAGTATCTGTCCATTTTTAGCTTGAGATTTGCTGCAGGTTTAAAGACTATGCCAATTTTGTCAAGGTCAAACAGAAAGCTACCTTTATCTTACTTTGCCTAATTGACTAATTGTTTGACAAAAAATTCAGGATGTATTGCATGTCTTTAGGGTTGCAATTCTGACATATAAATTCCACCTGTAATCATAAATGTGACGAGAAATTTGGTTGTAGTTGGATGAGAGAAAATGAATGTTTGTATTTCACATTGAAACATTTACTGATTTCAGTGAATGAGCAAAATCATGTTTCTCAGGTTGTGCATTGACATTCCTGTAGGCAGATTTGATATTGACATAATGGTTTTCCTAGTGTTTAGTTCCACATTGAACTGAATGTTGTGAAAAACAAATGAATGGAGTCAAATTGATCTGCTTTGGCATTTAAAAATATACGTTTGCTGTAGTCTTATGTCAGGTTGAGCCATATCAAACATTTTCATGTTGTGCCTTATGAATGAAGTATTTTAGTCTTGAACATCTGTACAGTATAATTTCAGAAAAGCATTCTGAATGTCTTCTGTCAGAGCAAGTTAAATGTCTTTTACTGTGAAGGGTGTTTGAGACGTCACAGTGCGTCCTAGTATTCCTGCAAGGTTTAAAGTCTCATTTGCAGGGTTTTAGTAGTAAAGTTTTTCCATCTTAAAAGTTAATTGACATTTTCTCAGCTGACATCAATTCGTTATTCATTTATTTTCCATGTTTGTTAATGTTACACCTCAGATAATTCAGATGTAGCAGTTCTTCACCATTTACACTTAACTCACTCAAGCATTTGTTTTAACTGTAAAATTAAACTACAGATCTGCAATGTCAGATTGCCAATAATACAAAGTATGCCTTACATATTAATATATATATCCCTTAGTGCTTTTATGAATGGAGAAGAACTGCTATAACTTTTCCAAAGTGAACATTTTAAAGTTTTTTTATTTATTTTTATTTTTGTTCTATCGGTAAACATACTCATGTTTGTAATGATTTACGATTGCTTTTATTTAATATGCAACCAGTATTTAATAAATATTTTCACAGTCAGTATTTAAATTTATGTAGCATGTCCTCAGTTAAATTTCTGACTGAGACACATTACTGTCACTGTCTCACTTGTGGCCTGTTGCTTCATAGCTCTGTGTGACTGTTTCCTACAGGCTACGTTTTGTACTGTATGTAAAATGCTGAGGACACCATAATATCATGTGTGATCCATTGTGAGTGACCTCACATACATTTGAGATTTTAGATGCATAGACGTTATCATAACTGTCCATAGACAAAATTATGAAACTAAAACTGCAACAGAAGTTGACTAATTTTTAGCAAATAGATTGCAATCATTGTAAATGCATAAACTTAAGCACAATTACTTTGTCAATTTTGTTTCATGTAATTCTGGCAAGAAAAACTTGAACCAAATTGTTGTTCTGGCCTCCTAGCCAAAAAATTCTGAAATTGCCAATTAATCGGGTGGTCTTTTTTTTTTTTTTTTCTTTTTTTTTTTTTTCTCTGTATTATCAATTGTTAACTTTAATGTACAATCTATAATTGCAGCAACACTAATCAGGGAAAGAGTATTGGGTACCAAAGCCATTAGCTGCAGAATTTATCTTGCACTTTTAATACATGCTGTTTCTCTTATGCCGGGTTCAGACTACATGATATCAGCCTGATTTTGGCTCGATCCGTTTGACGTAGGGAGCCGTGGTGGTTCGTAAATGGCAATGGCCGCCGAGACGAGACGTCTTGTGTAGTGTCATCATATGGCGCTTTTCCACTGCATGGTACGGTACGGCTCGTTTCGGTACGGCACGCTTTGGCGCTTTTCCACTGCATGGTACGGTACGGCTTGGTTCAGTACGGCTCACTTATGACGCATTTCCACTGCATGGTACGGTACGGCTCGGTTCAGTACGGCTAACTTATGACGCGTTTCCACTGCATGGTACGGTACGGTACGGCTCGCTTTAAATGGTACCACCTCTGTTGAGGTTCCAAGCGTACCGTACCGATACTAAAATGTGACGTGAAAACACTGCAGATCACTGATTGGTCAGACAGAATCATCACTACCAGCGTCATTGTATTTAGGCTACAACACGAGACACTAAACCCGCTAGATTTAAATAGCCAGTAGACAACAGCCAACACTGTAGCGCCTGTTTTAAAAGTATTTGCTTCAAAAAATTGCATAAACTTAAAAAAAAGAAATGGCTGAATCGTGGTCAGTGGACGAGGTGCAGACGTTCCTCTCGTTGGTTGCCGAGGAGTGGATGGGGAAACACGGAATGAAAAATTCGCATTTAATATGATGATGTCATGGCAGTAGAGACGGCAACTATAACGATCAGTCCCACCCACTTTGAAGCGGTACTAACTGCAGTGGAAAAGCAACCGAGCTAAAGCGAACCGAACCGTGCCGTACCGAGCCGAGTCGTACCACGCAGTGGAAAAGCGAAGCGCGCCGAGTCGAACCGTACCGAGCCGAACCGAGCCGTACCATGCAGTGGAAAAGCGACAATAGACCACAAACGACATCGTGTCCAAAAGACTAGGGCTACCAGGACCGATGATACCTAGCGAATGATAGCAGAGGCACTGTAATGCTGGAATTGGCATTAAAGGGATAGTTCGGCCAAAAATAATGTAATTTACTCGCCTTGTTGTTCCAAACCTGTATGAGTTTCTTTTTTCTGTTGAACACAAGATATTTTGATTTTTTTTTTTACATGATATTTTGGTAACCAGACAGTTGATGGTAGCCATTGACTTCCATAGTATTTTTTTTTCCTACCATCGAAGTATACGGCTACCTTCAACTGTCTGATTACCAACATTCTTCAACATATCTATTGCATTCAGCCGAAGAAAGAAGCTCATACAGGTCTGGAACAACACGAAGGTCCAGGTCTGAGTAAATGCCAGAATATTTATTTTTGGGTGAACTATCCCTTTAAGATAACACGCCGCTCCACCAATGTTTACGCTCTTGTTTCCGAAAGTCCTTTGATAGTTCCGCCTTCTGAATGACATCATGTACATCGTTAAAGGTGGCAAGCGATGATTGGTTGTGAGACATGTTTCTTGTCCACGACAGAAGAATTAAGGAGTTAAAATCACAATCTGACACAGTGACTATCATAACAGACAAAAATATTGTGTAGTCTGAACCCGACATTAAAGACAGCATTTTAGATCAGGTGAGATTGAGTAAAGAGTAAAGCATTTGCTCCGTGCGTACAGCCCTGTTACATTGGGTTTATTGGGATATTTGGATGTAGTGTCCATCTGTATGGGGTTAATCTGCGGAAATGACTGTTTTCCAAGGTTGTTTGTGTAGGTTTTTCTCAAGTAATGGTCCTGACATATTGAACGGTTTAATCCCCACCCCCTTTTCCTCTGTTCAGTATTGTGCTTTATAAGATTCTGTCACAGGATTGGACAAACTTATGTTTTTGTGGTAGTTACAGGTTGTACTAATAATTGTCATTCCAAACTAAACTGTGATCCTTAATTCAGTGTGAGAGGTTTCATGTGTTAATGTCCAGTTAAAGTAAAATTAATATTTTTGACATTTCTGTAGTAAAATGGGCTGAGATCTATGAATTATGGCTATAGTAAGACACAGGCTAATGTTTTAATAAGAAATCACATCTTCAGTGCGTTTTATTTCATGTCCATTTCTCTTGTGACTAACAGATGCTCAAAAGAATAATTCGTTTATGAATTATTTGTCCAACCCTGTGTACTGTAACTCCAGTGTCCACCGAATCACTAGAATCAAGCTTGTCATTCATTTGCCGTTTTTTTTTTTTTGATAAATTCCTAGAAACTTTGCTTCTAGGCCACATTATGCATAAACTCAATGGTAGAAAACTGTAAATGGTCATTGCATCTTAAAAAATAAAATGCTTTTTGCATCAAGGGTAATCCAAATTGAAATGTGGATTTGATGCTTATTCTCAGAGGTGCAGTGGACACTGTATATTTTATTATGTGCTTCACAAAAAGTTGTTCTCTATGGGGGAAGTAATAAGATTTTTCCTGTTGTAGCAAAAATGCAGAACTCATTTAATTTAGTTTATTTGTAATTGACTAGTTAACTGCTCTAAAGAAACTTAAATGATTGAATGACAAAAAAAATCATTAAAAGGCAAAATAAAATGTAGTATCTTAAGTAGTTAACCATGTGTAGATGAGTCGTTAACTCATCATTACCCAAGGATTGTTTTGGCGACATTAAATTTGAATGTTCTGTTTTACTCCTTTTTAGATGTGACAATATTCAATTAGAAATAGATATGAAGTGTAAAAAAATTAGCACTAATGACCTGGATCACTTCTGCTTATAGAATTATGATTTACCTGTGAACTTGATTTTGTGCAACAAGCCAAAAAAAACAACAAAAAAAACTAAATTACTATGAGTTAACCTTGTTTAAAGACATATTATAAGAGGTCATACATGTTTTACACCCAGTCAGACAAACCAATCAGCCAATATAAAGTCAAATCAGTATCATAATGCAGGAATTATGCAATGCATATTGTCTAACTTCTAGCTTATCTAGCTTATGCAATTCAACTGAATAAAGTGAATGTATGTTCTTTTGTTTTAAGTCATATTAACATTTTTAATTGTCCTTTTATCATCTTATCTTGTTTAATCTTCATTAAAGGAGCTAAAATGTGCCCTAAAAATACAAAGTACTTGGAAAATCTGCTGTCGACAATACAGATGCTGATTTGTATGAATTTGTGTTTGATTGATTGGTCTCAGTGGGACTAAAAGCCATATATTTTCATGTGACTTTAATACATATTTTGACAACTGGTTAACTCTTATGAATTACAGTTTTGATGTGAGTTATTGTGTGTCTGGATACTTATAAGGTTTATAATTTTCATGAAAGAATGATAGTTGACTAAGTACTCAGAGTGAAAGTGAAGTATTTGCTCAGTTGTCGTGTTGAGTACATGTTTCATAGTTGTGCATGCCAATGTCTATGCTTTTGTGTCATCTCTTCACACTGTACTGATGCACTGATTCCAGGGGCTTGTCTTAAATAGAAATTGTATGTTTTTAGCATTTCCAGTTATCACTGACTACATTTACATGTGCACCAGTAATGTGATATTTTCCAATAATCAGAGTACGGTCTTAATTGCTGCAAGATGTTTACATATTAATGCCATTATTCACTCACAAATAATAAACTTGCATAAAGTGGGCTTGTTACTGGCCAAGCTCTTCAGCGCGATTTGTTCGCCAGTTCAGTTGGGCCTACATTTTATCCCAGTGATGCGCCTCAAACGCCTTAATTTCAATGTTTTTGATTATCAGTATACTGCGTTATAGGGATGCCCCCTAATAGTCGACGAGAAGAGGCTTAGTCGACCAAACTTTAAAGCGTAACTCTCGCCAAAATGCAACCTAGGGTCTTTTTGTGAATCTACCCGAGGCAAACTTTATTTTTAAAGCATAATTAGGATGGAAACGCCTCTTTTAAGATTGACTATTTTCGATTTCAGTCAAATTGCCTTTTGAATGGGAGTGCTAGGGAGCCGTAAACAACAACAGCTTCAGTGAATTGTTCAAAATCTTTCTTTTTAGTAAACTCTGTGTACACAATGTAGTCAATGCTGGAGTTGATGTGTAGAGCCCCTGGTGATACTTCAAGCAAAGTTTCATGTTGTGTCGAGCCTTCTTAGTGTTTTAAAAAATAGCGATATTGATGCTATCATAGACATGCCCCAAGCACTCCCATGCAAAAGGCAATTTGACCGAAAACGAAAATACGGTCATAGACTTTGAAAATAGCATAGACATTGTTCACAAAAAGACCCTAGGTTACATTTTGGCGAGAGTTACGCTTTAACATTTGTCATTTGTTTCTTCAGGACCCAAACATGAACATGCGCACTTTGATCAGACTGGAATAGATGCGATTTAAAGTGTTTACGTGCCTGTTTATTGCCATTTAAAAATCAATATCCACCACATTTTACTACGATAATGGTTGCTACAGTTATTAGCTTAAATTGGCTAAATTTGAATCGCGATATTGCCTAAATCTCATTGTGTTCACATGTGAAAGTAGTCACTGTGTTAAAGGGATAGTTCACTTTGAAATACATTTTTGGTATGTTTTAGCTTACCTCAAGGGCATCCAAGATGTAGGTGTCTTTTTTTCCGCAGTAGTTTCAATTTTGATATTTTTAGGTCAAACCGTTCTTGTCTGTCAGTCATATAATGCAGGTCTATGGCCACTGTCTCAAAGAGCATGCACAGAGTCCAAATTAAAACAATTCCCCATCGTCCAAATTAAACAATTCCCCATCGTAAGTACACATTGATGGCCTAAGACACGAAACGAGCGGTTTGTGTGAGAAAACGAACAGTATTTATATCGTTTTTACCACTTATATGCAGCCATGTCGAAGTGATCTGACGCTAGAAATGTCGCCTTAAAGACATTCGTTCCAATGAACTGCCGTAGACAAGGCGACATCTAGTGTATATATCTATGCACCAGTCTGCGTACACGTCAGATCAGATCACTTCGACATGGCTGTGTACAAGAGGTAAAAACAATATAAATACTGTTTGTTTTCTCACACAAACCGCTCGTTTCGTGTCTTAGGCCATCAATGTGTACTTACGATGGGGAATTGTTTAATTTGGACGATGGGGAATTGTTTTAATTTGGACTCTGTGCATGTTCTTTGAGACAGTGACCATAGACCTGCATTATATGACTGACAGACAAGAACGGTTTGACCTAAAAATATCAAAATTGAAACTACTGCGGAAAAAAAGACACCTACATCTTGGATGCCCTTGAGGTAAGCTAAAACATACCAAAAATGTATTTCAAAGTGAACTATCCCTTTAATATACTTTTGTACCCTAATTCTGTGCTGATGTGAAACTAAATTATTACATTCAAGTATTACCCTATATTGCAATAATCAGTATGAAGCAAATTGCCCCTTAGGCTGATGCTGTTATAAAAATTGATTTAATGTTTGCATGCCCTGTGTATGTCTGGGACGGTCTGAGCGTGTGTAGATGTAGAGGGGGAAAAACATCTGTGTGTGTTTCTGGGTTCTGTGCCCCAAAACAAACTGCCACCTTCGTTTTGACACCTTTCAGCTTGAACGCAAGAGGAGGAGGAGAGACGTCAGGAGCAACGTGGATTCATCCCGACAGCATCCCGCATCGCAGAGCGCTGGACTCCGGACACCAGGAGAGTTCTGTCAAATATTATACACTCACTCTTAATTCCCAACAGCTCTTTTATTTTTTACTTTTATTTGGAAGTAGCTGTGTGCTAAAGTCAGTTCAGCTTTTTGACGAATTATTTGCCTGCTCATTCGAAACACAGAACAACTTTCCGACTGCTATAATGTTGTAAATTGTCAGTTAGCTAGATTTGTTTTTATAGGAACTTTTTTTTTTTCTTGTTCAACCCCCCCCCCTTCCCCCTCGTCCATATAATGTTTGTAAGTGTCTTTTGCCTTGATTATTAAATAGAATCTGTGTTGTAATAAAGTGTGTACTGGGGTTGTTGCTTGTTCATAATTTAGGTTTATACTTGCCATTTGGGTCAATCTCCATTTTAGCCAATTGTTTCTTTCTATAAACTTTCTATAAATGCTGTGCCATTGTGCCTTTTCCCAGTTTTACCCAATTTCAAGAGTTTCCATGCAGTGGTCTCAGTGTTTAAAGAGGTGAAGATTTATCATTCATGTTCATATTCCAAATTATTTGCCAATTCATGTAGGGTTTGATCTTTCCATGAAACTTTTCAGTGGTTTGTAATTGGGAATTACACAATTCAAATATGTGAAATGCTCCTAATTTTTGTAGTCAAATTTGTTTTTTTAGAACAAAAATCACTTATGAGTCGTAAATATTAATACAAAAATACTCAGCATTTGTAATGTGTCTGACACGTGTACATTTCTTTATGCATATATCTTATGTTCATGTGTGTGTATATATAGGCCATATTGTAATTTGTCCTTTATTACTGTTTGATTCTGCTAATTTAAAAATTTCAACGAAATTTATGCAAATTGATTAATGCGTTGTATGGATTTATCTTAATTTCTCAACTTGTCTCTCCCTTGTAAAAAGGTTAGTTTTTTTAGATCAATTGTCTCACTTCACTTAACGGCAATGTTTGCCAGTGATGTAATAAGCAGTGTCGGTAACTAGTCTGTCAAATGACCATCACTGCTTACTGTAAATATGCAAGTACTTTATTTTGAAACTTTGAATGCATAAATAGATTTGAGAGATGCACTTGGACTATGGGGTGTTTGTCACACTGACCGCTGTGTGTGCATCGGTCGGGTTTCATCTTTTGAACAACAGAATATAAGATTCATGTGAACACAATTACTCCCTTGTGGCCTGTGTTTTTAATGGTTTTTCCAATGCAACTAGAGTACGTTCAATGCTAGTTTCTAGTGGGTTTTTTTGCAACTGAATACTCTGGTGGTGAAGTGGATGAACGACTACATTGTGGGTTCCTGTTCCCTGGACTGAATCATCTGGACTGAGAGGTAAGTCAATTTTGCCTTGTATGCATCTTGTTGAAGTTGATACGGCTGTGTTTTTGTTGACCCAAGCATTACAGCTCTTTGAATAGACATTTTGTTGTAATATTTATAGTTATGCAGTTATACATTGCAGTTATGCTTAACTATATTCAGGACCTTCTGTTGGATGGCCTTCTCTGATGCATTTTCATTGTTCATAGACATTTGAGGTGGTTTAGTCCACATATTATTAAATTCGTGATTAATGTGGGTTACCTGATTTCAAAATATTTTTGCCAATCAATAAATTTTTCCCACACTAGATTTGTCTTTTTTTCTTGTCTTGTATATGTTTTCTGTTTCTAGTGCTTTGGGAATAAAAAATCCCGGAGGGGCAGAATAATTTGAATGCTTTTAATTGTAACTTTGTTCCTTGAAGTTTAAATTAGATTACTAGAATACTGTAAATCCTACTTTTTCCTGTAGTCCTGAGAGAGAGGGGGTGTTCTGGTCAATCTGATCATATTTGGGGGAATTAAATTAAACGGTTGCAATAAAAAATGAGATCTTTGAAGGAAGTGACTATCATATTTAAAAGTAAATGGCCATATGAGGGCGCCATTTAAACCCTAATTAAGATATGTACAATGGTATGATTTCATCAGCAAAAGACGTGTTTCCTGGTGTAATAAGTCACCTTGTCCTGAAGTAAACCATTTGGTCAAATTTTTGATAAAATATCATCCCTGGATGTGGGTTAGGTTAACTACTAGACAAACTAGTTTCTTATAGTCTAAATGCATGTTGCAAGATGTACTTTTTCTTAATGAAGCCAATACAATAAATAACAGGATGTGTTCAAACAAGTTTTAATTATGTAATTTTAATTATGGGTGGAATGATTTGGGAACTAGGCTGAAGGTGAAGTCAAATTATGGGTGTGAATCAGTGCCAGTAAGGACTTCAGAATCACTGAATTGCACTATTTTTTTTCCCCCATGAATGAGTATTAAATTATTCCCAATAGTCCAATCTCTTAATTCCATAGTTTTTCTCTTGTTTGCGCTGCTTCCAGTAGTGTATGTTTATGTTAGAGCTTTTATCCAATCATATTTCAGCCATCATGTGTTGCCATGGCCAAAGAAATCTGCCTTGACGACTTCAGAACATAGACAGTATAAGAAGAATCATAGTGCGGGCGCCTGGAATGAAACTGCTTTAACCGATCAGATAATCCGTCAGATTTAATCAGCCAATCAGATTTCGATTAGACGGGGCCGTCATCTAGCAGGCGTACAATAACGTCGGCATTTTCACGTCCTTTGATTGGATGGTTCAGAATAGCGTGTACTTATTACTATTAGTCAGAGCAATAGCTTACCGCATCTGTAGCGAACTACATGAACTAAAATGTGTTCCTGTAAGTTAGATTTAATCGTTTTTCAACCCACAAATGAATGTTTATTTCCCTCCTCGACCTCCAGCAGGTTAAAACCTACCGGGAAAAACTACTCGATCTGTCCCGAATAACAACAGAATGAACTGACTGTAATGTATATGCCATGACTGATTTTGAAGGCAAAAGTCTCGCTGATCTAATTGATTTCGTCCAAAAATCTGTGTGAGAGCATGGGCCAGCTGTACACATCGTCATGGTTTGCGGTGGCTGTCCCTGTGTCCACATCTTGTGTCGAGCAGACACTCTCAGCCCTAAAGCGAATTAAAACTTATAATGCCAGGAAAACGACGGGACAGACTCGACTTTCAGCATTAGTCTCGATGGCGATAGATAAGGTTGCTGGGACTGAAACGCACAGATAACCTGTACAACCAAGTAATTTAATATTTTTGAGGAAAGAAATTAATATGGATTTTGTGAAAAAAAAAAAAAAAAAGTATAATGCATTTTTGGCCCCCGTTTTTTTCCGTGGTGAATATGATTTCTTAATTTTTCTTGTAAATTTATGATCGAAACTTCTTTTTATTTTTGACATTCATACTATTGTAACGTCTAACAAGGGACTATTTTAACCCTTGAAGGACAAGACAAGGGAGTCTCCGTTTCTGAATTAATAATCGGAACGCAAGAACAACTGAACACTAACGCACAAGCTAAACTCACTCGCTCGTTTCTCTACCCGGCCTTTCCCGAACTCACCGACCGCATTAACCCTATAACTGCCGGTGCAGAATAAAACAGCAATTTGACAACAATTATAGAGAGTCTGTGCGCTGCTACACTATTAAAAGTTATTAATTCAGGTTGGACACCAGGCCTAGGTGTGAAATGCACGGCCCGCCACTGAACTGTAAATGTTACTGAAATAATGTTGCTCTGCTATAATAATAATAATAATAGCCCACCTCGAGTAATGCTCATGAACAGACTGCTTGAGCGTCCATTCCTGCAGAGAATACACTGTGGTCGCACACTTTTCACGATAGTTAAGCGCCTTTGGTTAATGCATCAAGATAATTATGTGTGGGCTAATTGTGCCGGCAGAACACTACAGTAACACAAAACTCTTTATATTCCCAGACACTGCTAATGCAGTTGCACAGAATGTGTCTCGGCTTGCGATAACTTGTCTGGAGGTCAGATATCATTCTGTGTAATCTGTTTTTTGTCTACTCGTGATCCCGGGTGCTTCCCTAAAGTAGCCAATAACAGTGCAGGCATGTTCCTGCGGTTTTCTGTCGACGATCCAGAATTAAACGCCTCAGAACCACAGAGATTACCTTGACTGTGCATTGAACAAACTTTATTCTCGGACCGTCTGACATTAGATGAGCATATAAAGTCCTCTGGACTCACCCAGAAACTGAGGTTCTGAAAACGTTGAGGAACAGTGATTTTTCAATGTTTCTAAAGCGTTACAATGTCTTGTCGTGATTAGAACGTTATTTAAAAGGTTAAATAACCTATTTTTACTCGCATTAACATTCTTTGAACGTTTACACCTATTTGTAATATTCAAAGAAGGTTCATTTTAACATTCAATTATTATAAGTACACTGTAAAAAATGATTTGTTGACACAACTTGACTTAGTCAAGTCATCTTGTTGCATTGACTCAGTTAAGTTTAGCCAACATTAGGATTTAAGTTCACTCAACTTGTATGTATTTGTTGAAATAACTTGCAGTGAATTGAGCCAAAGTACTGTATCAATTAATAAGCATTTATAATTTTTAGTTAAGTCAACTGAGAAACATATTGGTTGAACTTAATTTTTCATGTTTTCACAACCATTAACCAAGTCTAATTGACATAAAATAGTAATTTTTCCTCAACATCATAACTTAACTATTTGAGTTTACTGGACTTCATTGCTTGCTTTAACAAGAAGTTCTAGATATCTATCTGGAACCAGATTTTTAATGAAATCAACAACTGCAAAATTGAAACTCTCATCATTTATTTTTTAAAACAGATGCATTGCACCCAAAATACACAGACACAAATAA
This sequence comes from Leuciscus leuciscus, assembly GCF_965113295.1. Classification (NCBI taxonomy): domain Eukaryota; kingdom Metazoa; phylum Chordata; class Actinopteri; order Cypriniformes; family Leuciscidae; genus Leuciscus; species Leuciscus leuciscus. The sequence goes on from NC_138728.1 coordinate 4,290,245, forward strand.
TTATCTTGCAAAGATAAAAAAAACACCACAAGAAAAACCCTCACATATACAGCTCACACAAAGAAGTGCAAACTTCTCTATGCACAGACCCATCTTAGAGCCAAAATAGTACAAATAACTCTCCTTGTCATTATCAGGTGTTAAAAAACTTCACAGATTAATCTGTTTAAAAACAGTGTCTTCAATTCCCACTCGTAGAAACATGACAAGGAAAGAGCAAGCAGGACAAGGTAACAAGAAAACAGTCTGTTCGAAAATCAAGAATACCAAAGTTACACTTAAAACAATGAGATCTAAAATAACAATGCTCTTAAACTTTGAAACAGTGCAACGATTTAACATAGCAAGAAGGAGAAAAGATTTTGTTTGTTTTGTCTTATCTCAGCAACTTGCTCTTCAAAGAGTGAACTCTTGAGTTCAAGAGTCTGATCCAACACCAATAAACAGGCGCTGTATCACTTCAAAAGTGAATTTGAATTTCTTTGGGTAGTCAAGGTTTAATGCGTACACCAGGCCCATCAGGTTCAGAAAAGCATTAGGTACATCACTCAGGTGACGCATTACCACTTCTTCCTCAATCACCAGGACAACGTCATTGTAGAACGCTGACTGAGGTTCCATCACATTTTCCACAACCAGTAGGATTCCTATCACCACACCCTCGATCACTTCCTCTTCAATGTCACAGGGCTTTATAGAATGCAAACAAAACAAGGTACTATTAGCCTACTTAAAACCAATTACACAAACAATTTACAGTCCCCAGACCCCTGCAAATTAAGAGATCTAAATTTAAAATTTTCATTGTTTTGCCTTAAAAGTTTCAGCTTACCTCACATATCTTCATGAATTTTGAAGGACTCTCTCGCATGTAACCACGGCAGGCCAAGCAATGCTGCAGTCATCATCCTTTGGTTTGTTGTCTGTAAATTAAAGGATGGTTAAAGTACCAGATTTATTGGTTCAATCCTTTGTTTTTCTTTCCTCGTTTATTCTTTCTCCCCCTCCCTCTGTCTTGTTTTTACAAAAAATAAAAACAAAAACATTAATTTAAAATTTGCACATTTACATTTGTACACTTTTGTTGTAATTTACCAGTGATGTGGTGCAACAACAGTTGTTTGTTACCTTTTTGTTCAGCACCAAAATAAGATTTAATAGTGGGTGTAACACGCTCATGGCACTTAAATCAGGAGTGTCTAATGGCGCGTTTCCACCGAGCGGTACAGTACGGTACGGTACGGGTCGGTACCCTTTTATTTGCGTTTCCACTGCCAAAAGTTGAGAATGGTACCAAAAAGCCGAACCGTACCGTACCACTTTTTGGGTACCCTTCCGTTGGGGTACCTAGCACAGTGGTACGGTACTAAAAGGTGGAGCTAGACTCACTGCAGGACGTTGATTGGTTGACAGAGAATCGTCACTTGCGCGTGCTACGAGGGGAATGACAACATAAGAAGCGCCATTTTTTAATATACAGTTTAAATATAATACTACTGTTACTGTGTCACGAAATGTAATTTTAAGAGTTTTTCAGGCGAGAATGTAGTTGTTTAAAGCTCAAATCTGTGGTTTATTTATAAAGATGATTTGTTTTTCCCCGGTTGTTAGATCCATGCGATCAGCGGGCGCTCGGCGCTCATGTTTCCCGGCTGGATGAGCCTTTCCTCGGCTAAGTTCTTCTGACGTTCGCCGATGACTCCGACGGTAGTGGTTAAACATGAGATATAATAATTCGTCTTGTGCAGACCTAACGGGCGATCTTTGGTCTCGTGAATATATAATTCGTTCCCTGTCAATCGTTTTGGCCGAGGGCTAAGTTTAGTTTCATATTATAGGCTATTTGTATTTAACTTTACTGTTGTAATGTTAGATTAGAGCGCAGCATTTGGACATTTGACTGAATTGTTTGCTTTATTTCTTATTGTATAGCTTCTTGTACCTTTTACTTAAACTTTTATATTGGCTATTATTGATAAAACTGACATTTTACAAAAAGAAATATGGTTTCTTGTCATTTTCTTATTACAAGATTATCACTGATGTTTATTGCAACATTTGTACAAATGCATATATTCCCTGTAATATGTGTAATTTTTTTTATTATTTAAACGAAAAGAGGTAACGTTAGGGTTGTGTTTTAAATTTCGTTTTGTTATAACGTTAAATAGAATAACGTATAACGTGCAGTGAATAATCAATATGCGTTGTGCATGAACCACATTTGTGTCCCTATAATGTTTAATTTATTTAAATGAAAACGAAAAGAGGCAGAGTAGTGTTTTATAACATAATATTTCGTTTTATTGTTGCTTAAAATGTACATACAGAGTAACAGAGATAACCGGAGTAGCAGAGCGAGCTGAGTGACCTTTTAAGAACGCGCTGTACCATTTGCATGTAGGAGTCGCACATGGCAAGTACAAACTTTGCGTACTTAATATTGAGAAAAGCCTAATGTCGGCGCTTGTCTTCTTGTGACAAACATGTCGAGGAGCAAGAACAAGATCTGCTGTATATGTCATCCATTGTAGTTTACTATGTTCTTCTTCGCGCGAAAATGACGTCGATCGAAACACCACGCCCATCAAGTAAGGGTACTGTTGGCAGTGGAAACGCTAGCCAGATCATGGTTAACAGACCCGAACCGTACCGTACTGTACCGTACCGTACTGTACTGCTCAGTGGAAACGCGCCATAAGGGTGCTTTCACACTGGCAGTTTAGTTTAGGGGGCTTTCACACTGGGCTCGTTTGCTGCGGTACGAGCCCGAGCGCAATTGTTCCCGGCGCCCCCCGCAGCGTTGGTCTGGTTTCACACTCAACTTGATTCTATCGAACCCTGGTGCGTTTTTGTGCATATTACGTCATCGCAAACATGCATGGCGCATGATAGAAAACAGAACATGGGTCAGTATAATTCGGTGCTATTATGCACAGCTGAGTGAACAACACAGGTTTACTGTTACCCCCTTTTCCACCAAGGCAGAGCTGGTGCTGGTTCGGAGCCAGAGCCTAGTTTCAAATCGGTTCTTTGTTTTTCCACCGCCAAAGCACCAGCTCCGAACCAGTAAAACTGGTTCTTAAGTAGCACCAAATCATTGCAGGGTCTAGAACGGAGCCAAGAAAGAACCGCTTGCGTCAGAGGCTGGGGGCGGGGTTACCGTGGCCAACAAGACTGAAGAGAAACTTGTGACCGCCATTTTTAAATAGCAGCTAGTCGAGCTAATAGCAGCTCGATTATAATATCCGTCTATGTAAGTTACGGCGAGCTGCACGAACGCCATGAGCATCCATAGAAACGCAACGTCTATTATTGTTGATGCCTTGTTCGAGATGCATCGGAGCAGCGTGGACCGATCAGAGCTGCGGGAGTGTTTGGAGATCATACGACTCCTTGTGCTTTTTGATCGCTTTCGCAGTGCTTTGATTTCATGTGCTGATCGTTCTGCGAGAAGCCGATGCATCTCGAACAAGTCTGGTGTGTTTGTGTTTGGCGCTGCCGGACTAGCGTTGCTGGGCAACATGATACGTATGCAGTGACGTAAGATATAGCTCTGTTGTGGCTCTCTGGCCGGTGGAAACGCAAACCGGTTCTTAGTAAGCTCGTCAGTCGAACCAACTCCGAACTGGCAATAGCTCTAGCTCTGAACCAGCACCCGGTTCTTGTTGGTGGAAAAGGGGTATGAGTGTGTGTGTCGCATAAGGTGACCTGCTGCTTGCAAAGGAACTCTTTTGAGGAGACAGTGGATTTCCAAATTTGTTGCCCTGATTCCATGCGCTGTGCGCGAATACACTGCAGGCTCACTCTCGCTCGTATCCAAGGTAAATCATCAACACTGTCATCCCTTACATGTGTTTTATTTAACTAAATACATCATAATCAGCTAAAACGCATGCGCAGGTCACTTCACTTCCTGAACAAGCGCGCACCCGAGTCCATGTTGCTTTCTCATTCACGCGAACTGCGGCATGGTTCAGGAGCAACCGAACTCAGACCAGCGTTTACATTAGCGTTTTTTCATGCGAACCGTGCCCCGTTCCAAACTAAACTGCCAGTGTGAAAGCACCCTAAGTTTAATTCGGAACGGGGCACGGTTCGCATGAAAAATCGCTAATGTGAACGCTATCAGGCGGACCCGGGTGTGCACTGGGGTACCGAACCTGAGACTACCTAGAGGAGGTGGTCTGAGTTCGGTTGCTCCTGAACCATGCCGCAGTTCGCGTGAATGAGAAAGCAACATGGACTCGGGTGCGCGCTTGTTCAGGAAGTGAAGTGACCTGCGCATGCGTTTTAGCTGATTATGATGTATTTAGTTAAATAAAACACATGTAAGGGATGACAGTGTTGATGATTTACCTTGGATACGAGCGAGAGTGAGCCTGCAGTGTATTCACGCACAGCGCATGGAATCAGGGCAACAAATTTGGAAATCCACTGTCTCCTCAAAAGAGTCCGTTTGCAAGCAGCAGAAGGTCACCTTATGCGACACACACACACACACACACACACACACACACACACACACACAGTAAACCTGTGTTGTTCACTCAGCTGCGCATAATAGCACCGAATTATACTGACCCGTGTTCTGTTTTCTATTATGCGCCGTGCACGTTTACCATGATGTAATATGCACGCAAACGCACCAGGGTTCGATAGAATCAAGTTGAGTGTGAAACCAGACCAAAGCAGACCAAGTCTGCTCCTGGAGTGGCAATAATGTATTGCAGAGTTTAACTCCAACTTGGTTCAACAACACACCTGCCTGGAAGTTTGTAGTGATCCTGAACACCTTGATAAGCTGGTTCAGGTGTGTTTAATTGGGGTTGAAGCTAAACTCTGCAGGATCTTGGCTCCCCAGGAGCAGGATTAGGCACCCCTGCCTTAAATGAATTGGGGTTGTAACAACACTTTAAAGGATTTAAAAGGATAGGTTACCAAAGATGATAATTGTCATTTACTCACCAACATGCCACTCCAAACACATGCAAAAATATTCATAAATGAACAATGGCTAGGCTGTTAAGCTCTATAAAGGACAAGTCAACACTATAAAAAATGCAGTTAAAAGTAGTGGATGAGTCATGTTGCCTATTTTAAAATTTTTAAAACTTTGTGTAATGAACTAATCATATAAGTGTTAATGTTACTACAACAACAACATCAAACCTCATTAGTTCTTGTGTCATGACATTTGATCAAAAGACTTGCAAGAACCAATGAGGCTTGATATTTCTGAAGTAGCTAATACAATAATACATTATTGTAAACAAAGACTGAAATTTGTATGTTTTCATCATACAAAGAAATTGTATGATTTCAGAAAACTTTGAATATGACATACAAATCGTATAGGTTACTTTTTAGACACTTACTCTGAAATCATTGTATGAAAAGATGTCGCTATCACTAGGTTTATGATGTGAGTAAGTGAGTAAATGATCACAGAATTGTCATTTTGGGGAGAGAAAGACTGCTTTAAAATAAATTGACTCACATCCTTATCAAGGCTCTCCAGTACTGAAGTCATTTCTGGAATGTCCTCATACCGCTTTGACCTGAATAACTGTATCAGCTTTGAGAGATGACCACCTAGGCCTTCCAAAAAGGACTTGCTCGGGTCCTTTGACGCACGCCAGGTGAATTCTTTGCTGATCTATAAAAACATAAATACATTTACAAATTTAACAAAGATGCCAGGGTCTCAGTGACAGTCTTAAAACATTAACAAGTTAAAACATTTTAATTTCACTCAACATGAAAGAACTGGTCATATAATCTTACGATATTAAGTTTGCCCATATCTTCTAATAGAACAGCACTTGTTTGTGTCTACAACTGTTATAATAGGCATAAAAAAATCCCAAAAAAATTGGGTCGTGGCTTGATGACCATGGGAAAATGTGGGTCGAATTTAAACGAGTTGAGAACCACTGTTATAAAGCTATTTAAAACATCATTCAATGTAAATTGAGCAGATAATCATAATTAATAATCGCCAATTACAATTTCAAGGTAATAGCCTAATCGAAAATTATGATTTTTGCCATAATCATGTAGCACTAAAACATCTTACTCCCCAAATACAATGAGGAAAAAATATCAACATTTTTTATTTCTATGGCAGGGTGATGCATTGAATATTATACTAATGATGTTGCTGTCAATATAAAAGTGAGCAATGCTATAAATATAGCTTTTATCATGTGAAAATTTTTTCTACAAATAAAGTAATTCTGAATTTCATGATTCTTCAGGGCTTCACAGGTAACACAAATTACATTTAAGTTTAATAATGTGCTTATTACACTACAAAACGTTATGACCTTATATTAATAATTTGCATCTCAAGTTACCTAAGGCCTACAGAATAACGTTACACACCGTTTGCACGTGCTCAGAAACATTCATATGGTAACGTTAGCCTGTCATTTGAAAAAAATAACAACTGGGTGTTTAAGAAACATAAGTCAATCGAGCATTTTTATTTATCATGTTAAACACAAATATGGACTGGCGGCGCTGCTTCAGATATTAACTTAACTGTTACTGGTAACGTTATAGGTGTTTCTAACGATAATGAGATCCGATTAAGAACACGCTAAAAATAACTTATAAGTACACTATTTTATCTATTTATCAACATTAACTTATAATGACGACTTCTCTTTCTGCTCACGTCTTGACAGCAGCTCGGTGTCTCCGAGAAAATGTGCCTGGAATCAAAACACGGACGAGGTGCGCTAACAAAACAAGCCTAATTTAACATGAAAGAAAGCACAAATCAGGGTATACTTACTCATTTCAGTATTTGCAGTCCATAAAAGTCCACCTGTACTCGTTCAAACGCGGTCTCCTTCGTCTTTTCTTGCATCAGCAACTTCTCGTGCAGAAAATGGCGATGGCGCGTCTGCTTCAAATTCGTTCAAATAGTACGTCATCATGACGTAGAGTTTCTGGCACATGCGCATTACACAGAAAGTTGATAGAACCTATGTTTTGTTGTTATATGAACACGTTATTTAAAGTTTTCCATTTCCCCTCAAGTTGAGGTTGTCATAACTCATCCTATTGTGTAGTGAGACACTGCAAGTTGACAGGACATGATTTTACTAGTCCACCTGACTAAAACTCAGAATCACTTTTTACAGTGTATAACATTATAAGAATGTTCTGAAAATGTTCTCAGAACGTTTTCTCTCAATGTTATGAGAACGTTCAAGTAGAAACATCATAAAGACATTCTAAGAACGTTTCTCTCAACGTCTTAAGAGTGCATATTAAATATTTATGTTATATGAACGTTCTATAAATGTCATTAAAATAATGTTTTAACTTAACATTTGCATATAGGAAAAAAGAGACTCAATGAGGCCAGTTGTCGCAATGTAAATAAATAAATAGGCTAAATAAAAGTTTTCTTGAAGCTGTAAATAAAAGAAAGATTATTGGAATATGTTTTACAATTCTACTTCAAACTTTTGTTTAATTCAACGTGTCACTTGCCATTTCTTTGCAAATGTTAGAAAAATTCACTAAGCAGTTTCTAAGTGAAAATTGTTTCAAAGTGAATCCCAACCCCTTTTTTTTTTTTTGCACACACATCAAAATGTGAACAGGTGCTTGCACTCTTAAAAACAAAGCTTACAAAAGAGGGCGAGGAACATTTTAACAATCTATAGAAACTTTTACAAAGAACTAAAAAAGAACCTGTTGTGCAATAAAAAGATTCTTCTTCGTGGACCAATGGCAGTAAAGGACCTTTATTTTTCTAATCTTGATTCTGTCTTGATCATGACATGAGTAATTGCTAAGATAACATAATGTCTTATTAAATATTGTGCAAGTATTCAGAGGACTGGTGTATAATATTATCCGAATGATCTTTTTCTATTGTCTTGTGGCATAGAAATTATTCAGTCAACTTTGTAGTGTACCGTGGTGTTTCTATTGTCGTTACGACTTTTGGTTCTGTATAATAATCGTGCTGGTTCCCCACCCAGCTTGTTTTACGTCATGCTGTCTGGAATTCCACTTTGATGATCATGCAGGCTATATTTGCATAAGATTTATTACGGTAATCGCTATCTCATGTTGTGCATCGTACCAACAGTGTAAAAGAATGGAAAAACAACATGCAGGAAACAAATAGTTTTCAGATAAGAACAAAAAATGTTCTTTCGCTTCAGCTGTGAAACACTGCAAAATGCTCCACCATTATATCTGTTAATCATTGCTCTTATGAATGACTTTTATGATACGAAAACATATGACTTTTTATAGATTTAAATTTTGAACGTTTGAACAAAATATTGATGGACAAGCTGAGTTATGGCTATCCTAAACGAGGAATAATAACACTGCAAGTGCAAGTGTGCTTTTGAGTACTTATGAATTATTTAGTCTTCACCTAGAATCCATCAAAGCATTATAAGCATTCTTTAGGTCTGTTTAAACCTTCAATATATATTTTCTTTCAGTAATGAAAGCCACTTTCATGGTCTCATTTTCTCTAGCAGTGGCTTCAACACCTGGAATAGGCTACTCAACTAGTATATTTGAGTGTACTGCATTTTTTTCTGGTGCAATTTCAATAGCTTGAAGACTTTAAGGTTTGTGTCCTTTAAGCCTAGAAAGGCTACAGTATAATAAGCATGTGGGGGAAAACTTTTACAGAAAAAAACGTTTAAATGTACAAACTTAAACGTAAAAACTAGTAAATTTACAGAATCACTTTTTTAGAATCTTTTATAGAGTTTAGTTGCATTTTATAACGTCTGTATTTATTATATTGTTGAAGGTTGAATCTACAATAGCCTGTGAAGCTGATCAATTTAAACCTAACAACACTAACCAGTGCTGAATAAGAGAGTGCAAAGCCAGACACTTTTAGTTTAAGCTTAGTAAGTGTGTTAAGTCAGTGTGTGTTTGGAGTCACACCCAGTTCACACACACACCCGCTTGTTTCTCCTCCAGGCAGCGCTGCGCCAGAGGCGCGTTCACTGCAGCTCTGTAGCGCGCGCACACGCTTTGAGAGAAGGAGAGAGTGAGGATCGGAACATCTTCACCCGGCGTGATTCATGTTCAAGGTAAGGCAAGATATACTGCTTTCTACTGTTTGAGAGCAAAATGTTGCTTGACTTTTTAATCCCGAATGTAGCCTACCGTTATAAGAGAAAAGGCGTCGCGGTGTGTTGACGCATCCTTGAGGAAGAGGGATCCCAGCTCATGACGGTCTGGATGCTTTCACATGTGGCTTGATAACGGATTTAGGTTGTTTTGGATCTGAATTATTGAAGAGTGAAGGGTGTAAAATCTATTAAGCAGTCTATCGACCCGGGGCAGCTCTCAAACCTTGTGTACAGGACGCGTTCATGATGCGTTCCGTCTGCGGTGCGTCAGGCGGCCGAGGCGGGCGTCTTTTGCCGCTGCGTTTCAAGATGGTCTGTCAAGAAGTACAACTTTGACAAGCAAAGCGTTTAGTTCTAGCTGATTTTAAATTCCCGAACACGTCCTGTGCGCGCGTTAGCGGCGTTTGACGCGGGTCTGTCGGCGGACGCACGCTGAAACCGTCGCGTCATCAGCGGTGACCGCTGTCACTAATAATAATCATAGTTAAAGTCCTCTTTCTTACTGTGGTTTCTTGTCACATCAGTGTTTAAATATGAGCTGCGGTGGCGGGTAAAGAAAAAAAGAAGAAGAAGAAAAAAGGTGGATGAATGTGTGAGCGCCAAAGCTTCCGTTCAAATGTTACAGTGAAGCACAAATGATTCTTGAACTGTTGAGGTTTAGCGCGATCGAATCATCCTTGCTACATTGTTGCACTTGAGGATGAATCTTTTCCGGCCTGTATTTCATCCCAAAATCAAAAGGAAAAGTTATGTTTTGTGTTAAAAAATAAAGTAAAAATCTTCTCAAATGTAGGCTACTTAAGAGCCATTAATCGTTACAGTGCCAAATAATACTTTTTTATTAGGCATACATTTTTTATTTATGGTTTTGAGGTGGAATATGTGATCTGGACATGTTTTTGAAAGGTTCACCTTTCATCAGAATTGTACTTTTTACAGTAAATGACATCTAATATACTCTGATGCCTGAAGGGACATTTGTGTGCAACAGTAACAACATTAAATAGAAACTGTTCAATATTCAACAGACCGTATACAGCATACACTCTCGCATACCCCTGTGTATATATAGAGAGAGCTCAAGTACAGTAGAATGTAGGGACACATGCCAGCAAGTTCATACAGTTACAGCACGTGCGTAACGCTGTGCTTTGACTAAAAGAGCTGTGCTAAATACGATGTCTGCTCCCTTATCTGGACCTTGATACTGATCCTGCCGGAGACAGACAGACAGGGCCATCTGCAGATAGTGTCCACAATCAGTGTCAGTTACATCATTCATTCAGAAATGTATACAATGATAAACATGCAAGAGTGATTCAGATCAAGTGTATGGAGGGCGTTTTTAAAGTCACAATGAAATCCAATATTTTTTATAGAATATTGCAGCATATATTATAAATATTTAATCCGTACACATCATTATATTCTAAATTCATTAACTCGTGTTTACTTGCGTGAGGGCGGGGCAACCTGTCACTCACATGAGATCGACCAATAGCAAACCACAACCATCTAATCAATCCCCATAGACAAAATCAAGCACTATTTGTTCTTGTTCCACAAGCCATTTCACTTGGATATACGTCACAATAGGGAAGAAAAGATGATTGCAACGTCTCTTTCATGCTGATTTTAAAAGTCTGGCTCTCGTTTGTTGATGAATCCTCATTGTCAACTGATCTGTCATCTTACTGTATCTCTGACCTTTAGTTTGTTCTGTGCTCTCCAGCCGTTCACATTACCCTGAACACACTCCTACAGCATATCAGCAGTGTTCAGCACTGAGACCTCAAGGCGAGGATGTTGAGATTAGAGCTGACTTGATGATCAGCAGGCCTTCATGGGTCACACTGAGAACGAATGAGGGGGGGTGAACACAAGAAGTGCGGACCACCAGTATATCTACACATATTAATCTGTGGTTTTCACTCTTAAAACAGACACGGAATTAAACACAGCATAAATAATTCTCGCAGCTTTGACACTGTGAAGATGGTGTTATGTGATGTGGTGCTTCTTATGCATAAGCTGAAAGTCATAACAGGAGCAAAGCGAATCAGATTCAGCATTCATTTACATAGAACCAAAGCCTAAAACCTAAACTTGAACCAGGGTTATTAGATAACACTTTATTTTACAGTGTCCTTGTTATTATGTTACATGTACTTACCATAGAAATAACAGTAAATTATGCATAATTGCATGCAACTAACACTCAACCAAATCCTAATCCTATAGTAAGTACATGTAGTTGCTTAATATTACTCAGTACTTAAATATATAATTACACTGTAACAATGACACCTTAAAATAAAGTGTATAATGTATATAAAAATATATGACAACTTTTTTTTATTTCAGTTAGCAACATTTTTCATTTTAATGTAGTTTATCATGATGCTCTAAAATTACTAAAACTGAAATAAAATAATAATAATCATATATAAAAATGACAAAAAATTCACTTTTACTAAAACTTGAACTAAAAATTAAATGTAAACAGAAATACACTCGTAAAAATAAGGTTCCAATAGGTAGTTTATTGCAGTGATGCCATAGAAAAAACATTTTTGGTTCCTCAAAGAACCGTTCAGTGAACAGTTAAACCAAAAATAACATTTTATTTTTCTTTGTGTGAAGAACATTCTAAAGAACCTTTTGTGAAATGTAAAGATTCTGTGGATGTTAAAGATGTTAAGTTGTTCTTCATGGAACCATATATTCAGATAAAGAACCATTATTGTTATGAGTGTATAAATAAAAGAAAGAACTGATACTTGAATGCTATTATTTTGTTCGTGGCCTACAGTTATTAGCCGAGGATGTAAATCCAGCCCTAGTGCTTCTATATTTACATCGCACAGTCTTGTTCTCCTTTTACTCATAATAGATTTTGTAGTCATTTTAACTGTGTACTATTTCCCTCTGGACTGGACTATAATTAATGTGACTTGGAGCTGCTATTTATACTACAAGCCTAATTAGCCAGAACCACTTCTGACAGAGCCGCTAGACTAGCAACAATCCATTGCTGCCCTATTAAACAGGTGAATTATTGATGTATTTATAGAAAGTAGTCGTTCTTTGGGGCGGCCCACTGTCGCCTCGCAGCCAGAAGGTCCCGGACATGTTCTCCCGGTTTCTGCGTGGGTTTCCTCGGGGTGCTCAGGTTTCACCCATACAATCACCAAGAGTCGGAAATGACTGAAATGGTAATAGATAGAAAGATCTGTCTCAAGTGTCTGTGATATTCTGGTTTCTAGATGTCTCCGGTTTCTTCTTCAGTGAAAGTTAATGGGATCAGGGTTCGTACGGTCATGAAAAACCTGGAAAAGTCATGGAATTTTAAAATGGCAATTTCCAGGCCTGGAAAAGTTTTGGAAAATGAATAAACTCAGAAAGTTTTGGAAAAGTCATGGAAATTAGTTTTTCAAAATATCCGTGTACTTGAATTTGTTTAATTAATAATATTGGTGAAACAAATTGCAATACTTTTTTCGTTAGGGTGATCAGTCGAATCACGTGACTCACTTGCGGCGGATTTTGATTGTAGGTGGGCCTCCAGAAAACTAGATGGGCCAAAAGAAATGGGTTCCCCTTCATGTCCGTTTCAGCGCTTTTCTGCGGCACTGAGGACAGCGACTAGTAGCCATACCTGTGTGGCTCTTGTGTCGCTGTCCTCAGCTCAGTGCTTCAAATGAAAATAAGCTGCTTTGCGTTTTCATATTAGCTATAGGCTAGCTACCGTCTGTATGCGCCTTTCCATTACAGATTTGAGCAAAACTGTTTTTTTCTTCTAAATATCGATAAATAACTATTGCAAAATGACGGCGTTTCCATTAACCGATGTTAAGCAACTAAAACTTATTTTTTTCCTCTCGCGATCAGTCATTCCAAAAATCATGGCAACGGAGGACGTTAGTAGGTTTATATCTCAGCCACCGCCCTACAAATTATTATTATTAATGGAAGGAGACGTGTCTTATCCAAGCATTAATGTCAGGGAAAGACCCTTATGAAAAACAGCACATATATAGGCTAAGTTTCTTCATGTTTCTCCCTTGATTGTGATGACTTTTTGCCTCTTTGTTAAACATTTAAAATATATACAAATTAATATGGATGATTTTTTCTTTAAAAAAAATTCTTTTGTCTTTTATTTTCCGTGTTGGCATTTATGAGGAAAAAACAATGTTACGTGACCGTTCTCCATTACGGTAATGAGTGCTCTGAATGCGGCACTAAAAGACTTTAAAACTTACACAGAGACCTCAAACAGAAAGCACAAAGCCTTTTTCAAAAAAATTCGTTTTGTATTAATTGTATCTTGATTTTAAAATATGTTTCATTAACCAATTGCTTAATAAATAAAAAGTAAATAGCAGAAAATAGATAATCACGACACAGTGGCGCCGGAGTGAACTGGAGCTTAAGCTATCATCCATGAACCGAAACTCAGCGTAAAAGGTAGCCTACTCGCCTCACAGACCTAAACAAAACTGAAATAGGCCTATATCTATTATCTACAGAAATCTCTACTTTTAAACAGAACCATTCAAAACAAAATAAAACGATGTAGCCTAATCCGTATGAAATGTGCATTTCTCTCCGGCGTGTTCACTACTAAGAAGATCGCGAGTCAGTCAACTTCGTCTTTGCAGTCGACACAGAAAACACTTGTTTATTAATAAACAATTAAAATTGAGAGAGAGAGAGAATATATGATTAGTTTGACTCATTTTGAGGACTTATAATGATCTGTTAAGATAGAACGTTCACCGAATTCTGATTAGTCGAGAGGATTTATCCGTTTAGGCTAAAAATAGGGTCGGCGCTTCTCGGTTTGGAAAGAAACTGCATCTTGCAGTGGCCTACATTTTAAACAAGGAAATATAGCGATTTGGCATGAAACGTTGATGGAGCAGTGAATAGGGACAATCTCGGTTTTTTTTATGGCGTTTATCGCGTTTTGGAAAAGAGCTCTTCAAGCACATTTTTATGGAAGCTTGTTTCCGCCACAGAATAAAACATTTTAAAAGATAATTGCGACTTTTTCTCACAATTGCGAGTTTACATCTCGCAATTCTGACTTTATTTCTCAGAATTGCGAGATATAAAGTCAGATTTGCGTGAAATAAAGTCGCAATTGCGTGTTATAAAGTCAGAATTGCGTCTTATAAAGTCAGAATTCTGACTTTTTTTTCTCGCAATTGCGACTTTATATCACGCAATTCTGACTTTATATCTCGCAATTCTGACTTTATAACACACAATTCTGATTTTATATCTCGCAATTCTGACTTTATAACACGCAATTCTGACTTTATATCTCGCAATTCTGACTTTATAACACGCAATTGGGAGATATAAAGTCAGAATTGCATGATATAAAGTCGCAATTGCGTGTTATAAATTCAGAATTGTGAGATATAAACTATTCTGAAAAAAAAAAAATCCGTCTTTTTCCCCCTTAGAATTGGACTTTATATCTCACAATTGTGAGTTTATATCTCACAATTCTGAGAAAAGATGTCAGAATTGCGAGATATAAACTCGCAATTATGTGTTATAAAGTCAGAATTGCGTGATATAAAGTCGCAATTGCCAGAAAAAATTCTGACTATATCTCGCAATTCTGACTTTATAACACGCAATTCTGACTTTATAACACGCAATTGTGACTTTATTTCACGCAATTCTGACTTTATATCTCGCAATTCTGAGAAATAAAGTCGCAATTATTATTATTTATTTATTATTCAGTGGCGGAAACAAGCTTCCATACCCGCCCGCAAGGAGTTCATTATCCTATGGATTTACGTTAATAAATGTCTAAGGAGTTGTCAGGGTTTGACATTATTTGTGTTACTGTGCCAGCATATTTGAATAAATATTTATTTTGTATTAAAACATTGCTTGTTCATTTATTTTATTCAAGATATGGGGTGGTAAATTTGAACATGGATTTTTATTCTTATTTTACATGTATACACAGACATTTTATGGAACATTATGTCATGAATATTTACCTTTAAGTCATGGAAAAGTCATGGAAAAGTCATGGAAATTTAATGGTAAAAATGTGTACGAACCCTGTGGGATTTTCTCACCTGCTTTTATTATCTACAATACTAAAATCACAAGTCATATCGGTTAAAGTTCAAAACTAATGAAATGCTGGATGAGTAAGTTTAACTGTAATATTTAATTATATAATCTTAGTTTAACACTAACTATGAGCAATAGTGACACCACAACTAATTGTAATGATATTGTTTTTCACTTTCTCCACCTGAATCATGTGTGTGTGTGTGTGTGTGTGTGTGTATAACCATAATATGCATTCTGTCTTTCTTATTAATAGTAATCAAATTAAATGGATAGTGGATTCATCGTACGATGCAAGGAAATCAAAATAAAAGAAAGGTGAAAATGAAATAACACATGCAAGAACAGCAACCATCAACCAAACAGCTTTAAAAAATAATAAGAGTAATAAATATGAAATGTTCATGATAAAATACATATTTAAATGAATAAATGACTTTTTTTTTGCTGAAAATGCATAGCAAAGCAAGTTTTTGTGAGCACCCTACAACCACACCTCAGCTTCTTGCAGGAAAATATGTTATTTGCATAAAAGTGATGAATGCATGTTTTCATGTAACCCATTAAATTCATAACCTCAAACAGTCATACCTGCTCTTCTGTTTGTGTCCCACATCGCCTTTAGTGTCTGACATGCTAAAATGTTTCAGGAATGACTGATTTCGACTCACAGAACATGAATGCTTTCATTTGTGTAACCTCAGGGCAGGCCAGGCTATAGAAAGTATGTCATGCGTTGCTTTTGCAATCAGCACACACTGTAATAATGTACGGCAAACGCTCATCTGTAGCCTCAGGGGACGGTGTTTCCTTTGGAACTCCTCAATTGTTTGACTTTCATGTTTTGAGGCATTTTGAGCTGCGACATTCTCTGATGTGAATCATTAGTGGCTCAGTAAGTGAATGAATGAATGAAGGATGTTGTGCAACTTCCTTTGGCATGTTGTGAAGTTGGTTTCTTTTTAAGAAAGGATTTATGTGACGAAAACGTGTTTCACAATCTTGCCAAAAAATATTCCTTGTCTAATTAATTCCCGCCAAAGGCATTCGCAGAATAAAGCGGCGGGGCCTGGTTGAGTTAGTTAGTAGTGTGTTGAGACTGGCGGTTATGGTAAGAGGCGGGACATTTCCCAAACATGATTGAAGCACTTGACCAATCACAACACACTGATCCAGCCGACCAATCAGAGCACATTGTGCTTTTCAGAAGGAGGGGCTTCACAGAGACAGGAACTAAACAGAGCGTTACTGACAGACTGGGAAAAGAGGAGCTGCAACAATGGAGAATATGGGAAAAATTATGTATTCTAGTAGAGCCCAAAAACAAAATCAAGACTTTTGGTCCCCTTTAATAATTAAAGGTTCCTTTATTGGCACTGATAATTCAATGAAGAACCTTTAACATCCACAGAAACTTTCCATGTGATGTCCATGAGTCCTCCGCAAACTGATAAAAGTGGATATAATGTGCTAGACTTTAAAGTGTATTGTTCTAATGAGATGTCATTATTGGCCATATCTTAATGTACATTGAGCAGAGCAGTGAGTGTTAGAGTCATGCATTAGCTGATGATGTTAGCAATCTGCTCTTGCTGCTCCCAGAGGATATTTAACTGGTGTAGGGCAAATCAATCAACACACACACACACACACACACACACACACACACACACACACACACACACACACACACACACACACACACACACACACACACACACACACACACACACACACACACACTCAATGCTGTAATGTGACTAATGGCAGCGAGTCAGCATGCCTACTATTAGTAGCATTAGTTTGTCGTAGAACTTTCGGAACTTTGGAAATGTATTCCTGTGATCAAAACTGAATTTTCAGCATCATTACTCCAGTCTTCAGTGTCACATGATCCTTCAGAAATCATTCTAATATGATGATTTGCTGCTCAAGAAACACTTCTGATTATTATCAATGTTGGGTCAAACACACAAATCTCCCTAAAGGTTTGAAAACATCTCAATATGACATTTGGACAAGGGAAATGTCTGTCCCATAGACTTCCACTGCAAGTGCATTACAGTGCAGCTCTTATCAACCTACAACTGTGATGATGATAAAGTTTAACCTGTATTGACCCTGCAACAGCCCTCTAAACTGTAATCGGTAATCCGTGCGGATCTCAACAGATCTGAAATCCTCTTCCTGTTTGGGAAGCTTGTTTCCTGTGGGTTCATGCTTGTTTTGTACGCAGTGTCCTTTATAACCCCAGACGAGGTTATGTTGGCCGATGAGAGTGATTGTGTGTTAGATTGCTTCGTGTTTGTGTCTTCATTCTTGGAAGAGACGCAGAAACAGACGCCCATATAAAGTTGCTCGCGCCGGCACTTCCCGTAATTCAAGCCCAAATAAAAAGACTTAGTTGTGGTGTATTGTATCAGGACTGTATCAGCTCGCCGCTGGAATTTAGCTCGTATCTGACACTGCTGAAGTTGTGCATAATAACTCGCACCCGTGTTGCTGACGCATGTTTGCATGTTCATGTGTGTTAAAGAGGACCTACTACGCTTTTTGACATGTTCATCTTTCTTTAGTGTGTACAGTTGCTGTTTGAGCATGAAAAATGTCTGCAAAGTTACAAAGTCACTCCAAAGGGAGATATTCTTTATATCAGTAAACAAGTTGTGTGTGATTTTGTGTAATGTGTGTGAATCAAATCATGAGGAAATCACTTTAGGAATAGTTTTAGGAAACGCATTCCTTTTCAGCCGGATTACACTGAAAGCTGCCAAATGTACATTAGTTTAAAGGGATACTCCACTTTTTTTGGAAATAGGCTCATTTTACAACTCCCCCAGAGTTAAACAGTTGAGTCTTACCGTTTTGGAATCCATTCAGCCGATCTCCGGGTCTGGCGGTACCACTTTTAGCATAGCTTAGCATAGATCATTGAATCGGACAGGACCATTAGCATCTCTCTCAAAAAAATGACCAAAGAGTTTTGATATTTTTCCTATTTAAAACTTGACTCTTCTGTAGTTACATCGTGTACTAAGACCGACGGAAAATGTAAAGTTGCGATTTTCTAGGCTGATATGGCTAGGAACTATACTCTCATTCCTGCGTAATAATCAAGAAACTTTGCTGCCGTACCATGAGTCCAGCAGGCGTAATGATATGACGCAGCGACCCTATAGTCTACCGAGCTGGGGACTATTTTCAGGCGCTGCGTCATATCATTACGAAAAATATCGAAACTCTTTGGTCATTTTTTTGAGAGAGATGCTAATGGTTCTGTCCGATTCAATGATCTATGCTAAGCTATGCTAAAAGTGGTACCGCCAGACCCGGAGATCGGCTGAATGGATTCGAAAACAGTAAAACTCAACTGTTTAACTCTGGGGGAGCTGTAAAATGAGCCTATTTCCAAAAAAAGTGGAGTATCCCTTTAAGGCTCCTAAAATAGTCACTTATGCAAAGACAGGGCAAACTCAAGACATAGAGGCCCTGTTTACACATGGTGTTAAGATGCGTTTTAGTCGATCGGATTACAAGTGGACGACACTTAATACTGGTGTAAACAGGGTCTGAAACGTTTTGAGCTTGTCCACTTTTAACCACTTCCAGAGGTTGTAGAAAATGCATTCGACCTGATTTGCTTTCGTAGTGTAAATGCGTTCGAACATTCACAGAAGATCATCTACTCTCCTCCTACTGACCTAATGCCTAAACATTATGGGAAGAGCTCTAGCCAGACGGGATGCAAACTTGCTTAAGAGCCAAGTTTGGGTTGAAGATGAAACATCAAACATTTAAAGGTTTGAAACCTCAAACATCAGAGCTCATCGTGCTGGTCTTGTTTCCGAGGCCGGTGTGCATCCGTGCAGGAAAGAGGATGTTGTGTTTGCTCTTGTTCAAAGCGTCTTCATGCTCTTGAGGTCAGTTGAGGAAGCCATTCTCTGATGTAAATACCTGTAGAGCTTTAGAAGGAACTGATATACTTCAACTACTTCCAAAAATCAAAGGCCATCAAGCTGTTATTCAATAAAAACATTGTGAACTTCTACTTAAAACACAGAAGTAAATGTGCTTGAGTGAATTTTAAATCTATTCAGTTATTAACACCATGACCATGACGTAGGCAAACCCATACCCAAAACTTGTGACGGATGCAGGAAAAATGAAGGATGCAACATCTCGCTCTACAAATAAGTCTCCCGCCCTTTCTTCCTCCAGAATGCGGGTGGGGTGTTTTTGATGGGAGAGCTCAGATGAGAATCTGTGTGAGCCGTAGACTTGAACAGACGCCGCGCAGGGACTCGTGTCATGATGTAATAGCTGGCAGAAAAAGTAATGAGTCATAAATCGCTGCCACGAGACTTGATTTACTTCACTCTCTTAAAGCCGAGGGGACCGGAGGAAGAAAGAATGACAGACTGCATTAAGTAGATGCCGATTTTAAATGAGTGTTTACTTCTTTTTTTCTATTTGACATTCCAATTTTTAGTTTTCAATTTAAAAAATGTCATTTCAGTATATTTAGTTTTTAGGGCTGTCAAAGATGATGCATTACTAAAATGATTTAAAAAAACATTTATTTTAATTTAACAAATTGTATGTTTACAATGTGTTTAACATATAGCCTACTTTAAATTTGACAAATTAACTGTTTCATTTTATACCTGTCAGCTTTTTTTAATGAATTTGCCTAAAAAGGCAACAAACAAAAAAAACATAGACTTTTTTTTCCATTTTAATTAGTAGGCCTAGGAATTGTATATATACGATTATAATATCCTTTTATGTATAGAATTTGTATATATTATTTATATAAATAATATAAATAAAATTGTATATATATATAAATACATATAAATTATACATTCGTTAAATATATTTTATATAATTGCAATTATTTATTATTATATTAATCAAGTATTTTCATATATATATATACAGTGCTATGCATAAGTTTAGACACCCATGCTAAAGCTGACTAAAAAGAGGAATAAAAATTCATCTTTTGGAAATTGAACTTAATGCCTTAATTAAAAAAATTAGGAAAAATCCAACCTTTAAGGACACCAATTTTCTTTGTGAATGAATAATGTATCGTAAATAAATAAATGTTCTTCCTTAAAATACAGGGTGCATAAGTCTGGACACCCCTATGTTAAATTCCCATAGAGGCAGGCAGATTTTTATTTTTAAAGGCAAGTTACTTCATGGATCCAGGATACTATGCATCCTGATAAAGTTCCCTTGGCCTTTGGAATTAAAATAGCCCCACATCATCACACACCCTTCACCATACCTAGAGATTGGCATGGTTATATTTCAGGTAGCCTAATAGCTGGTTTGATTTGCATTGAGAGATGATCTTATGGAAAGTACTCCATGCCAATCTCTAGGTATGGTGAAGGCTATGTGATGATGTGGGGATATTTTAATTCCAAAGGCCAAGGGAACTTTATCAGGATGCATAGTATCCTGGATCCATGAAGTAACTGGCCTTTAAAAATAAAAATCTGCCTGTCTCTATGGGAATTTAACATAGGGGTGTC
Organism: Leuciscus leuciscus; assembly: GCF_965113295.1. Classification (NCBI taxonomy): domain Eukaryota; kingdom Metazoa; phylum Chordata; class Actinopteri; order Cypriniformes; family Leuciscidae; genus Leuciscus; species Leuciscus leuciscus. The sequence continues at coordinate 4,311,036 of NC_138728.1, forward strand.
CAGACTTATGCACCCTGTATTTTAAGGAAGAACATTTATTTATTTACGATACATTATTCATTCACAAAGAAAATTGGTGTCCTTGGATTTTTCCTCATTTTTTTAATTAAGGCATTAAGTTCAATTTCCAAAAGATGATTTTTTATTCCTCTTTTTAGTCAACTTTAGCATGGGTGTCTAAACTTATGCATAGCACTGTATATATATAATGTAGTTCATATGTGTGTTTATGTATATATTATATTATAAGTGTGTTATTGACTAAACCATGTCAGCTCTGTACGAACACAAAAGCTCCAGGTTGAATGAATCTACATCACCAGTCAAACGTTTGTACACACACACACCTACTCATTGTTTATTAGTGTGTTTGCCAAGTCAAACATAACTGTTACTATTGCTCACGCAAGTGCTAAACAAACACCGAACACTAAGTATCAACATTCAGTGTATGTGTGCAGTTCCTTTACTGAATGAGCAGATGCACAGTTGTCAGTCACCTAGTGGATGGTAAAAAACTCTTATAGCCAGTAAGAAACCACAAAGCCATCGCTTAGCATTAGCAACACCACAGTTGTGCAACCACAAACAGTTACTATGGAGGGTGTGGCACAGCAAAGGGACAAATCCTTAGTTACTTTATTTGTGCACACATTAATGTCTAAGTGTCACTGCTGGAGAGCCAGTTGACTGTATTTTTCCGGTTGGTAGAGTGTCCTTTGAGAGAAAGTTCAGTCAAACAGTAGTATCTCTTGCTGATGAGCATGACATGTTTTGACTGGTAAATTCTCTCTCCGTTTCTCAGTGTCCAGGAGGACCGGCGTTCATCTGTCATACTCATCATGGCCTCGATCTCGGAGTGGTACGCGGGGAAGAACGTGCTGATCACGGGGGCGACGGGCTTCATGGGAAAGGTGCTGGTGGAGAAACTCCTGCGCTCGTGTCCCGAGGTCAAGGCCCTGTACATCCTCGTCAGGCCGAAGGCGGGTCAGTCCATGTCGGAGCGCGTCCAGGACATGATGAAGAGTAAGGTGAGGAGAACTCTCTTCTCGTCTGACATTTACTCACTATCCTTTTTAAGATAAGGAAAGATAAGGGGAATAATGTATTGAAATTTTTACTTTTTTATTGTTTTTCTTTGCTAGTTTTTCGGACTGCACAATTTTTTTTTAATGTTGTGATATTATATTATTATTATATGTCAATATGACAAAATATTAATAATAATGTTTTTATTATTATTAATAATAATAATAATAATTACAATAATAATGTTTCATTATGATTATTTTTACTAAATAATTTAAAACACATTTTTGTTTGCTTTGCTACTTTTTTAGGGCTGCACAATTTGTCCAAAGATTTTGTGATTATGTATTAATATGACTATAAAATAATAATTTTCATTATGATGATTATTATTATTTTTATTAATTAATAATATGAAAGTAAGAAATATTGCTATTGTTTATGTATATATATATATATATATATATATACTTATATTTATATATTTTAATTTCTTCATTTTCAAACATTAATCTATCAAGCTTTTGTTTTGGTGGATTTGGATGGATCCCTTAAAGCTTCTGTCTTGTTGACAACAGCCGGTTTATAAGTGGTTCTCATTACAAGTTGGTAAATATGGTTGTTGCATGTTTCGTTCCCAAATGCATGTAATAAGCGACTCGAACTCAGAACAGAAGCAGAGACGAGTGGAGCAACATTTACTGAGAACTGAGAAAATAAATTCACCAGATCATAAGCGTGTAAAAGAAACGTGTCGCGCTTCACTGATAATCACATCATTTTATTCCTCTTAAACATGCAGCCCTACTTTAAGACGTCGGGAACTGTGTGTTCAGGTCACTTTAAGACATTTGCTACCTTTCTAAAACATTGCGCTTTTCTCCCTTTTCAGGTTTTGCAAACAAAAGCGCGAGACCGTGCATTGTCTGGTATCTTTCATGACCATCTTTCTGTCACAGGATATTTCTGCCTTTGTAAACGGATGGAATTTGATCGCGTCCTAACTTTCAGTCTGCGGGACGTGTTGATCCTTAAAAAGTTAGTTACGTCAAGCCATGCAGAACCGGTGCAGGTGCACAAAGCTTTCCAGAGAAACCCCTGAATCCATCCGTGTTTACTCGTATGCGCTCATCAGGGTTTATCTTTATTGTTTTCCTTGAACTTGATACTCTGAAAACAGGCAGGAAAAGTCTCCCTAGGGCCACATTGTAAAATGCTCTTTGATTGTTGCCGTGGCAACCCCACCACAAACGCCACCCATATATGGTATCGTTCAGAAGTCAAACAGTATTTCCATACACACTGTGCCCTGAAACCACAGTGAGGTGATGCTTCGCCACAAGAGTTTGTCTGATCTAATGCCTCATGCGTTTATGTTTGAGGAGTGGCGCTATAGTCTCTCTGCATACGCTGCTCAGGACAGTTCGGAAAATGCAGGGATGGAATAAGTGTTTTCTTTTACGTGATGAGTATATGCCTGCATAATGGAGCAATTATTTTTGTATGGTTGTTTGCTGTAGTTGCTCACATGGTTTATATGATCAGAACATTCCAGCAAAGAGGAACGCTTAAAATTAGGGATATTGTAATGGGGAAAAAAATTTGATATTGTATATATTGCGGGTTATTTATCGAAGAGATGGACTTTTTTTTATTTTACTTGGGTCAGTTAGGATCCTTCAGCAACATCCTACCATCAATATAGCTACCAAATATCGAAGATGCATATAGGCCACAGAGTTTGTGTATATATATAATTTTTTTTTTTTTTTATTTCAGTTAGTTTATTCTGTTTCAAGTAATGAAAAGATTTTTTATGTTTTTCTTTAAATTAACTATAATAACCCTTTATAGGCCTGTCACAATTACTAATTAAACATCTGTATATATCTGTATATCTTATTCAGTCTAAAAGCAATTTTTTAAAATAAGTTTAAATTTTAATCACATTTTGCCATTCAAATGAAGGGTATTATTATATTATATTATATTATATTATATTATATTATATCATATTATTATACTAATTATAGAAATATTATACATTTTTCACAGTATTCAAAATAGGCATTAAATATGGGCTAATTTTTTAATCATAATATATATGCGATTACAAGTAAAAAATAGGCTTACACTGTAAACGATATGAACAAAATAGATTCAAATTGACATTCGTATGACAATTAATCATCAGTACAAAACTCATAGTCATGACAGGCTTAATGTTTTCTTGGTTGTGAATGCTGAACGTTTGAGTGGTTTGATCTCAGTACACACTCGACTGCTGTGACTTGTGCCTGAGCGATGTGAGATCTGAACCCGAGCCAGAATGAAGCTCAGAATATTACGAGACGCAGATTAGCATTATGAGTCAGATGGACAGATTCTGTCAGCGCCGTGCAAACTCTGTGACCTCTGATATAAGCCCTCATTAGGTCCCACCGTGTGTGTGTGTGTGTGTGTGTGCGTACATGTAAAGAATGCTCAGAAGCTCAAACAGGCAGCTTGTGTGACTGGTTGTGTGTTTGGGGTAAAGAATATTTAATGTGGGATGCTATTCATCAAACAAATGTGTCTATTGTTTGGTCATTTAAACGGCCTGTCACCAGATTCTGACCGACCAACAGATTTATATATAAATATGGGGTTGGACAATGAAACTGAAACACTGGCTAATAGTGTACACACACACAGTGGATATAAAAAGTCTACACACCCCTGTTTAAACAGCTGGTTTTTGTAGTGTAAAAAATTAAACAAAGATAAATCATACCAGAAATTTTGCACCTTTAATGTGCACCAAAGACTGAGCTTCTCGTCCTCCCTGCCAATCCGTCTCTACAGCACGACTTCACCATCCAGCTAGAGTCATCATTAATCACCCCATCAAGATCGGTCAGAAATCTTGGAGTAACGTTTGATGACCAGCTGACCTTCACAGATCACATTTCAAAGACAGCTCGATCATGCAGGTTTGCACTGCACAACATCAGGAAGATCAGGCCTTTCCTAACTGAGCATGCAACACAACTTATCGTCCAGGCCCTGGTCATCTCTAGGCTTGACTACTGCAATGCCCTTCTGGCTGGACTCCCAGCATGTGCGACCAAACCCCTACAGATGATCCAGAATGCTGCAGCTCGTCTTGTCTTCAACGAGCCCAAGAGGGCCCACGTCACTCCTCTGTTCATCTCTCTGCACTGGCTACCTCTAGCTGCTCGCATCAAGTTCAAGGCTCTGACGCTTGCTTACAGAACTATCACAGGCTCAGCTCCCTCCTACTTTCACTCACTCCTACGAGTCTACATCCCTACCAGACACCTACGATCGGTCAACGAGCGACGTCTCGTGGTTCCATCACAGAAAGCCACAAAATCACTTTCCAGAACATTCTCATTTACAGTTCCATGCTGGTGGAACGCTCTCCCCACCCTCATCCGGAATGCAGAATCCCTGACAACATTCAAAAAACAGCTGAAAACCAATCTCTTCCGTGAGCACTTAACCTTATAAAAAAAAAATAAAAAAAAAATAAAAAATAAAAAAAAATCCTTTCCCTTTGAAACATCACTTATCAGGCTTATGCTACTCTGAATAATACCAGAACTTCGTATTTTGAGCACTTCCTGCGTTGTTGTTGCTTTTGCCTCTTTATGATGACTCGCTGAACTTAGTCCTAATTTGTAAGTCGCTTTGGATAAGGGCGTCTGCTAAATGACTAAATGTAAATGTAAATGTAATGTACAAACTACATTAACCCATGCAATGCTACTGAAAACCAAAGTGACACATTTTTGAGAAAAAAGACAAAAATAAAAATATAGATAGACAGACAAACAGACGGATGGTTTATAGTGGTACCAAATGATTATCATATTCATATACCATAGTATTTACAAGATTCTTTAAAGAATGCAATAGAAATACTAGGGTACATGTCCAAAAAAACGACATAGTATAGACATGTTTAATATCTGAAAGGCTATGGTTACTGCAATGGCACTTTTTGGTACTTAGATATTAGTTGTTGTTTTTTTTTTTATCACATTTTTGATTAAATTATATACTGGATGTTTAGGTATGTTTAATTATATTGGTTTAATTTAGTGTTTATGGTTTTCATGTTGATTTTTTAAAATGGTAATTTATGGTAAAACACATGCTGGGCCCTATTTTAACGATCTGAAACGCAAGTATCAAGCGCGAAACGCAAGTAACTTTGTTGGCGGAAATCTAAAATGGGTTGGTCTGAAGTAGCTTCATTATTCATAGGTGTGGTTTGGGCGTAACGTGAAATAAACCAATCAGAGCGACATCTCACATTCCCTTTAAGAGCAGGCGCGCTTGTTCCATGGCGGATTGCTATTATAACGGCGGATTTGTCAGGCGAGCGCCAGGAGCGGTTCACAGCCGAGGAGACCGACGTTCTCGTCACGGCCGTAAAACACAGAGAAGTGACATTGGGGATGGAGAAACACACCCAAATTAGCTTCGGTTAAACAGGCGTATGATAATTTGGGTAAATGCGTAAGCTAGATTTATGCATATTTTTTCACATCTTCATGGACACAACAATGATTTCCCTCGTGTGTTAATATTTTTCCTTGTAATAATGTATGGTTATCTAAAAATGAGAACTGCTGCGTCTGTGTGTAGATGAGAGACGCAAAGTGTATGTGTGTTGTGCACACGCTACATTGATTATGGCCAAGCATGTGCCTTTAAAATAGTATATGAATAAAATGCGCAACGCGCCACTGACTTTAGACTAGGTTTTTCCTGGTTAGTGGCAGAATTGTTTTCTAAACCTGCAAAATAGCACCAGGGAACGTTTGCGCCGGAACACGCCTCCTCTTTGCGCTGAACCGCCTCCGGGAGAGCAAGTTCATTCCCTAATTTACCGACTTGCGTCTGTGGAGGGAAAAGTCCGCTGTGCGCGGGTGCAAAATAGAAATGATACATGCGTCGGTGTACAAAGTCAATTGCGCTGGGTGGAAGATAGGGCCCCACTAACTTAGTTTGCTTTGTTTTTGTTCCAGCTTTGGTTTTTAAAATGATACAGTCTGATAATATTATGATAAAATAGCGCTTCAAGGTAGTTTCCACAGCTCTTCAGTGGTGTAGTCGAGGCCAGATTATTACATACAGTACATCCTTGACAAGACAAAGACATAAACATGAAAATATGTCAGACTTGAGTACTACAACACTACTATGTATTAGTAGCTTCAGCTTGTATTGTTCATTTACCACAGACACTCATCTTGACTCGTCCCTCAGCTTGTAAAACTGTGTTAGTGCACGTCTGTGCGAGACACTGAATCAAGACACACTTTATGACTTGTAACTTTAGTTCTCATTTGAATTGCTCTGATGTTTGTAGAACAGGTCTTGGAGAGTTTAATGTGTGTTGTCGACATTTTTAGTCTTATAATTAATTATTAATGCATTAGTCTCGTCCAGGAAGGGATATTGATCTACCTGTGATAAAGTGGCTCTCTTACATTAGCTCTACAGGATCATGAGCCTCTTCTGCCATCAGATCATCCTGTTCCTCAGACACACACTTCTTTCTTTCTTTTCAGCTCATTCGGTCACTAACCTTCATCCTTCTTTTAGTCATTAGGCCGTTTCATTCCTAGTCTAATGTGATCCTGCTTTATATTTCTTCAAACACATAAGAAAGAGAGAATTAATGGACCCATTTGTGTGCGTAGTTTGAGGACATTTGTGTACATTTACCACTCACCCAAGGGCACAACAGTAAAGCAACTGAAGGAGTATTATCTCTCGCTCTCTCTCTCTCTCTCTCTCTCTCTCTCTCTCTCTCTCACTTACACACAATTGGATTATTTGTGCCAGAGGGCCTGGTGGTGGACTGGCACAGAATACCACCATCCCACAATGCACTATTTGCTATTTTCACCACAGAGAAAGCAAATGTTTGCAGTGGTCGACCTCGGTGAACCCCTGACCTCAGTACGCTGAACGTGTGCTGCGCTTTCTCTACATGCCACTTCCTTTCTCTTACAACCCAGTTTTAATATAATGAGTCTGAACTGTTGGAGGATTTTTCTGAATGCACTTTATCCTAGTGTGACTCTAGTAACAGTCTGGGGTGTGTTTCCCGTACACCGCCGTAACTTGCTGCTTCACTACCGCAGTACGATGCATCGTTGAAGAAATCAACTTGCTAGACTCACGACTGTTTCCTATGGAAGCTTGTTTCCGCCACAGAATAAAACATTTTAAAAGATAATTGCGACTTTTTATCTCACAATTGCGAGTTTACATCTACTACAACAACAACTTTACATCTACTACAACAACTACTTTACATCTTTACATCTACTACAACAACTACTTTTAATGAATCTGTTTGAGATCGAATCAACTTAATAAATTACGGACATGACATCTGAGGACTATCTGATATTTTTCTCAGTTATTTTGCTTTATTTCCAGATTCTATCATAGTCTCGTTCTTACGTACTAGAGCATGTGCGCACGTGCTCACTCTTCAGAAACTACGCTTTAAATCTCTTGACAAACTAAAAGACGTAAAGGACATTTGTATGTCTTCTAAATAAAAGATATAGGCCTAGATTGTACTGAATGTCAGCTTGCTTATTTGGCTCATGATAAGGATTTATTAAAGGGGTCATATAATGCCATTTTTGTACAAGCTAATATGATTCTTTAGGGTCTAAATTAAAAGTTTGTAATATACTTTAATTAAAAATTCTCATTAGTATTGTAAGAAAACACTAATTTTACCTGGTCAAAAACAGCTCTGTTTTCAGCACGCCGTTTCAGTGCATGTGTCTTTAAATGATAATGAGCTTTGCTCACCCCGCCCCTCTGTTCTGTGCGTACACCGTTTGTAACACAATAACCACGCGTTGTTCATTATAAACGTGGGATTATGAATTATATTGAGAACGTCGTACATAGAAAACATGCTGTAATGTACCCTGAGTGTAAACCTCAAGCCGCTTGTCCACCAGCGTCTCGATTTCTGACGCGACGCCAAAGCCCATTCATTTCCTATGGGACTACGTCAGGCAGCAAAAACGCCCCCGCAAAGCATGATGGGTCGCGTCGCGTCGATTTGGTCAACAGCGGCGCTGCAAAAAAGTATCTCGGTGGATACTTTATGCAAATGAGAGCGTCAAAACGCGGGGCAGCAGCCAATGGAAACTCGGCGGCGAGAATTTGTGTATGGCCGTTGCTATGGTTTCATATTTTTTTTTAAATTTTTCCCGGCGCGAAAAGCAGCGAAAACGTCACAGGCGTCGCGTCGGAACAAAAATTGATCGGACGCTGGTGGACAAGCGGCTTTAGATGCATTCATAGTGAAGCCTGCAGCAAGGTTTGCAAATTTCGCAAAGATTAATATAAATACTAATATAAAGGTTAATAAAACATTACACTCACATCTTCTGGAGGTTCAGCAGTAACACGTTGGTACCGATCCGTTTTTTTCTCGTTTGTAAAGCTGTCTGGTGTGAAATGATTTGCAAACATGAAAGCATGGACGATCGTGGGGAATCCCCGTGAGGGAATCCCCGCGTCAATCCTTTGGGCATATCGCTTCAAAAACAAAACTCAGCCACTGCATCTATAACGGCTCAGATTTAGGAACATCCAAATGACTGCTGTGTTCCTTGTTACATCTAAGAACAGAACACCACAATCGCTTAGACGCCATTCTACTCCAGCATATCAACAATGGCGGACTACTATGACGACGGCTGTCACAGCTTGCTCAGGGCGGGTCTTGTGTTGAAGCACGGCTGTCAATCACAATCGCGGGAGGGGCGTACGATCTTATGACGTCACAATATCGCTTGATTTCATAGATGGTCAAACATATAAGGAGATTAAAACAAAACCACTGGATGGATTTTAATCATGATAGGATGGTTGTGTACAGGCACTGCCAACAGACATTTCAGTGCAATCAACTTGTAAAAGTGCATGTACCATTATATGACCCCTTTAAGCCCAAATGTTAATGTACTCTGCTTCTAACCACAGGTCGAGAGCTGTCGTTTCAAACACACAACTTTGCGATGCTGTTTGCGAATGTTCATTAGACCGATGTTTTCGGGAAACACCGACTCGTTGAACTATGATGATAATGACGGAACTTGCGAACATAGTTGGCTAACGATGCTTTTGGGAAACGCACCCCTGAACTAGATTAGCACTGCTGATGTTTTTGTCTGCATAAATATTGATATTTTATATTTGCCAGATATGTGGATTTTTTTTTTTTTACATTTGTTAAAAATATATTTCAATAAATTATTTTAAATATAAAAGTAATCTAATAAAACATACATATACTTTTATGTTACATTATATGTTTAATTAAATTACTTTTATTTTGGCCAGATATGTGTATTTATTAAATATGTTTATAGAAATATTTTTACATTCAATATATTATACGTGTTTCCTATATAAATTGAATCTAATTAAACATATAGTTAGATTAGATTACTTTTATATTTGCCAGATATGTGTATTCCTTCAATATTTTTATATATTTAAATAAATTATTTTAAAAATAAAAGTAGTCTAATAAAACATACATATACTTTTGATGTTTAAGATTATGAATTTAATTAGATTACTAGATATTATATTATTATATTATATAGGCCAGATATGTGTATATTTCAGTTAGTGCTGTCAAATTGATTAATCACATCTAACATCAGTTTTTGTTTACATAGTGTGTGTGTATGTGTGTGTGTGTGTGTGTTTACATTTTTCACACACATAAATTTCAATTTATAAAGATATTTTAAAAATACACATATATTTAAATATATTACAAAAATATATTAAAAATACACCTATGTGGCCTATATAAAAGTAATCTAATTAACATATACGTTTGATTTAAACATAAACAGTACATGCAGTGAAAAAGAAACATTCAGGACAACAGTGCAAATGAACATTTTTCAAGAGGACATTAAAGGCATGATGACGTTAATACTTAATATCCACAAAATTATATTAATGTAGCTTTAGATGACTGTATATGTGCATTTAAACATATGCGAGGATGTTAAAGCTTCTGAGAGAGCGAGTATTGCACATAAGAATTGTAAACAGTTGATAGAAAGATCAGTCCTTGCTGAAGAACATCATCTCTAGCTGATGGTTGTGTTGCTGTAGTCTCTCCTCATATAGAGCTTCATCATGCCAGCATGCGGAGACGGGGTGTGTTGTGTTTATGTTGCCCGGCGACACACACCGCAGCAGGAAGTTTGGCTGCGCTCCGTTTCCTTCACTTAGTGCATTTTTGAAACACTTTCACGTGTCTGAGTGATCCAGTGCCTCGCATTCCCTCGAGTTTGAGTTCCTCTGTAGTTTTATCTTCATCTTGACCTTCTAAATGCTTTTCTGCCCAGCATCCTCTGAATTCTCTCCAAATCTGTGTGTGTGTGTGTGTGTGTGTGTGTGTGTGTGTGTTGGCTAGACTGCACTCATGGCCCATATGCTGTCTGATCTCTCTAGTAATCTGAGTTAATGGCAGTTATGACCACACTTATGCATTCAGATTATATTATTGGGCTTTATTCCCATAGTATTTGCATGTTTAAGTGTGTGAGGATTCAGCAGTTGTGGGATATTTTACCATAATGATTTTCCATATTAAAATCATAAAATTTTGTTTGCATTTGAAAATTCACTTTATTTTACAGTGTCCTTGTTACACATGTTACATGTAGTTACTGTAATAATAACTAAAAATTATAAATGATGCATAATTACATGCAATTAACCCTAAACAAACCCCTATTCCTAACCCTATAGTAAGTAAATGTAGTTTGTTATTACTCAGTACTTAAATGGATAATTACACTGTAACATGGACAGCTTAAAACAAAGTGTAACCGGAAATTCTCTTGATGTCAAAGACGAGATGGTGCAAAAACTGTGTTATGTCATGTTATGGTATCTAAATAGTTTATCTATTTATATATATATAAACTCCTATAGCAACTGTTCTAACTGAAATTTTGAAATTTCCTGTTACTTGTGCAAGAAAGAGTTTGTGAAACGAATGAACTTGTACATCTCACGCCTTTGACAACATCTTCAGCATGACTAAACCAACTCATTGCAAAAGCAAATAAAATCCTCCTGTGTCCTGACATGCAAGCAGACTTTACAACAAGGCGTCATGTACCTCCAGAGAGTTTCCCAGTTATTCCTGGGCAAAAGAAAGGAAGAACTGGATTGTGACGTGCATTGCTAGTTCTCGTCCTTCAGGAAGGTTTTGATGTGGTGTTTAACAGTTAGGTTAACTACAGTAAAAAGGACAGCTGTGCTCATTACAGTGTTAAATCTCCATTGACCTAAATTTCAAAATCTAATCTAGAATTCTAAATCCTACTATAATGATGTCATTTTATATTATGGTCAGTAATTTTCTTAACTTTTTTTCTTATTTTGAAGAACATTCCAAAAATCTAAAGAGACTTTATGCACTATAAAGAAACTTTTGTGGAATGGAAAGATTCCCATCTTTGATAATCAAAATGACAATTTTTTTCCCTTTAATCATGCATTAAAATAGCTTGAATGTAACTCTACACCCTTGCTTCATTTAGTATATGCGGATGTGTAAATATGCAAATTAGCCCCGCCTCCACTCACTCACACCAGCCTAGATTTCCTGATCCACTCACTCAACTGTAGTAAATGCTGTACAATGGCAAGCGGAAATATTGGTTTAATTCAGTCATATTTGTTTGAACCAGAAACTATGGAGGCTTGTTTCCACCACTGAATAAAAAGTGTAAAAGGTATTTGCGACTTTTTATCTCACAATTCTGACTTTTTTTTTTGCAATTGCGAATTATGTGATATACAGTCGCAATTGCATGTCAGAATTGCGAGATATAAAGTCGCAATTGCATGTTATAAGCTCAGAATTGCAAGATAAAGTCGCAATTGTGAGTTATTAAGTAAGGATTGCTAATGTTACACACACCATGTTCCCGTTCGCCATCTCAGAGTCAGACAGTGCCTTCTGAAAATCTGCATCATTAGAAACGCTTTGAAAGTGGAAAACTTAACATAAGTTTTTCTTCACATAGTGTGTGTGTGTGTGTGTGTGTGTATATATCTGTGTCTGTCCATGTGTGTTAGATTTGACAGCACCAATTTAAATATATTTAAATAAATTTAAATTTATAAAAATATTTTTAAAATACACATATATTTAAATATATGACAAAAATATAAAAAATACACCCATGTGGCCTATATAAAAGTAATATAATTAACATATACGTTTGATTTAAACATAAACAGTACATGCAGTGAAAAAGAAACATTCAGGACAACAGTGCAAATGAACACTTTTCAAGAGGACATTAAAGGCATGATGACGTTAATACTTAATATCCACAAAAATTATATTAATGTAGCTTTAGATGACTGAACGGTTTGACTCGACGGTGGAAAAGTGGCTATTGATGCCAATAAAGAACCTTTATTTTAAGAGTGTTTCAAATTACAGCTTATGTGCATACTAAATGCTGATTGGTTCAACACTGATTACAGTAAAGTAGCTCTGATCCGCTGTTTCTTTTTCTTTAAATTTTTTATTTATTTATCCAAAAGACAGAAAGAAGGGAAATGCATCAAAATGCAATGCAAGACATTTAAATGATCACAAAAATGGCATCATTAATTACATTACAATATAGCCGTTTCATTTACACTGAAACTCACCTCGAACTATTATTTTGATGCCGTGCAAACACTGTTTCCTTTAGGAAATGCAAATCTGCTGTTGGATAAATATGTAAAAAGCGCCACACTGGCTGTGCTGGAGCGAGTGTGAGAGACAAACAGCTGTCAGAGGCATCACACAGCATCTGTCCGGCCCTCGGCTGGTGCCTGCTGGTGGGGTTACGGCGGGTCCAGCTCGGATACTGAGAAAGGATTCTGATTGGCTGTGGCTGTCGGGAATGTGCCACTGCCAGACGCTTGGAATTGTGGGTAGCATAAGTCAGCACATGTGTGTCAGCTCGAGCCGAGAGGACACAGAGCCTCTGCAAATCCTCTTTTGATATCAGATTATACGCTGACAGAAATCGCATGCAAAAGGCGGTGAATGAATATCTTATTTTTTTCAGCCTGCAGTTTTCTTCATTACATAAACGCTGAAATCGGTGATGTAATATGATGAGACTTGTCATTTGCATTGCAACTCAAAATTACATAATATCTTCTGAAAGGGTGAATTCTCACAAAAACATGTACAGATCGCATTTTACCACAAAATCAAAAGAAACTAGGTGAGAAATTGTATGAAGTGTAAAGAAAATGATGCCTGTTTTTAGGACCGTGCATCGTAAGGTGTTCATATACTACCCAGATTCCCATCATTGAAATGTTGTCTTATGATATATTTTTTTTTATATTTTTTTTATTGATTCCACTTATTCTCAATGTTGATTCTCATTAGCTTTTCAAATATTTACAGTATTTATTTATTTATTCTAGTTATCTCAATGGTGATTCACACTTGGTTTTCAAATAATACAGTATTTATTTACCCATTCATTTATTCATTCATTCACTATTTGTTTTTCCAGCTTATTCTCAATGTGTCTCACTAGGTTTTCAGATAATACAGTTTTTACCTATTTTATTTATTTAATCTATTTGTTCTAAATGTTGATTCTCATTAGGTTTTCAAATAATACAGTATTTATTTGTTTATTTATTCTAGTTATTCTCAATGGTGATTGGGTGATTATTTATTCATTCACTCAATTATTTTATTTTATTTTTTATTTATTCAAATTATTCTCAATGTTGACCCTCATTAGGTTTTCAAATAATACAGTATGTATTTATGTATTCTTAATGGTGATTCTAATTTTTCAAAGAATACAATTTTTATTTACCCAATTATTATATTTTTTTTTACCTAATTTTATTTATTTACCAAATTTTTTTATTAATTCATTCTCATTTTTTACTTATTTATTTGTATTTATTCAAATTATTCTCAGTGTTGACCCTCATTAGGTTTTCAAATAATACCGTTTTTTTTTTTTTAACTGTATGAGTACTCCAGTGAATGTAATGATTGATAATTTCATTTCAATTCGTTATTGTCATGCTTTGTGGCGATATAATGATGTATCAGCATTGACATGAGTGTGTGTGTTGATTTTGCAGCTGTTTGACCGGGTGCGTGAAGATAATCCTGAGTTTCATCAGAAGATCATACCCATCAGCAGCGAGCTCACACAGCCCGGCCTGGCCATCAGTCCAGAGGATGTACAGACACTCACTTCACATATCAACATCGTCTTCCACTGCGCCGCCACCATACGCTTCGACGAACCACTGAAGTGAGTGACAGGAGCCTTACAGACATGTCACAACATTTCCAGAATATTTGCACCGTGTGACTGAAGGGAGTCATCATTCAGAGAGGGATTGACAATCAGCTTACATAAGGACGTCAACTTGGAGTTCAGATAGATAGGTAGGTAGGTAGGTAGGTAGGTAGATAGATAGATAGATAGATAGATAGGTAGGTAGGTAGGTAGGTAGGTAGATAGATAGATAGATAGATAGATAGATAGATAGATGGAGTAATGATGCTGAAAATTCAGCTTTGATTGCAGGAATAAATGACTTTTTAACATGTATTCACGTAGAAAACATTTATTTTAGCTTTTAATAATATTTTATAATTTTAACTGTGTGTTTGATCAAATAGATGCAGCCTTGGTGAGCATAAGAGACTTCTTTTAAAAGCATTAATAAATCTTACTGACCCCAAACTTTTGAATGGTAGTGTATGATGGCACATGAAAGCAACACTTGTTAAAGACGGTTCAGGAATGAGAGAATCAGAGGAAAAAGATGCAGAGAGAGAGCACATACTTCTGCTGAGTCGTGTATCTCCGGCTGAGGAACAGATGTTCACACTGCTGGAAGAACGAGGGATTTATTAGTGAACTGCTGACTCAAGAGCATGAAAGGTTTCATCTAACTCACAGATCCTCCTCTACTCACACATCTGTTCCCAGGGACCTTTTGCATCATTTTTATTAGTAACAGAATGTGTTTTAAGAATGCAGTAGTTTTAATTAGTCTTCAGCAGCATAAAGACCCTCTGTTATTTTAGTATCATTGATATACTATTGTAGTTTTTGTAATTATTTTGCAAATATAAATATTTTTTGTAAATTAGTTTATTGTCATGATTATTGTGTAAATTTTGCTCTTAAATGTCACACTCTTGGAAAAAAGCTTCAGTGAGGTTCTTTATAGAACTCTAGTGTTCTTGACTCAATTTTAAAGAACCCTTTTAGCCAAAAAACAGGTTATTTCTACTGATAAAGTTTGTTTAATTCATAAAATGTAATTAAAAATGAATTAAAACTTAATGCATAAAATGATCCCATGATTGGAACCCTTGAAGGTTCCATATAGAAGCTGTTGTTCGGCGAGCTGAGTTTGTAACGCTCATGTGTCCCGCAGGCATGCCTTGCAGCTGAACGTCATCGCCACACAGCAGCTCCTCTCTCTGGCTCAGCAGATGCAGAACCTGCAGGCCTTCATCCACATCTCCACGGCCTACGCCAACTGCAACCGCAGACACATCGATGAGGTCATCTACCCTCCTCCGGTCGAGCCCAAGAAGCTCATCGACTCTCTGGAGTGAGTTCAGTTCATCATCATTATCATCATATAAAACTCAATTACTGAAACCACAGTGTATTCAAGATCAAAGTTATATTTACTGCACTGATATTTTAGTATCATTGAGGTACTTTTATGGTTTTAATATTTTGAATAAGTTTTTGTATTTTTTATTAGAATTTAAAGCTTTAGTACTTTTTTGTAGCATTGTTGTTTTTTTTTTTAAATATGCCTATATAGTTTTTATTAATTTCAATTTCAATTTCAGCTTTAGTTTATTTTAGTACATCAATTTAAACTAAATTAAAGGATTCGTTCACCTCAAAATGAAAATTTCCTGATAATTTACTCGCCCCAATGCCATCCAAGATGTCCACGTCTTTCTTTCTTCAGTGGAAAATAAATTAAGTTTTTTGAGGAAAACATTTCAGGATTTTTCTCCACACAATGGACTTCAATGGCAACCAGAATGTACAAGTTCAAATCAATGCCGTTTCAAAGAGCTCTGCACGATCCCAGCTGAGGAATGGGGTCTTATCTAATGAAACGATCTGTCATTTTCTAAAAAAAATTAAATGTATATACTTTTTAACCACAATTGTTCATCTTGTGCTGGTCTGCGACGCGCCACGCATTGCGTCATCACATTGGAAAGGTCACGAGTCACGTCATCTTTCTAAGTTATTCGTCTGTGTACTCCGGTTCAGAAAGGTAGGGAAGGGTGAAAAATTCCATCTCATTTTCTCCTCCAACTTCAAAATCGTCCGACATCTTTGTTTTAATTTATTATTATTATTTTCTTCTTTTTTTCGTGACCTTTCCAGCGTGATGACGTAATGCGTGGCGCATCGCAGACCAGCACAAGACGAACAATTGTGGTTAAAAAGTATATAAATTGTTAACTTTTTTAGAAAATGACCTCAGCTGGGATCGTGCTTTGAAGCACTTCAGAGCCCTTTGAAACGGCATTGATTTAAACTTCAACATTCTGGTTGCCACTGAAGTCCATTGTGTGGAGAAAAATCCTGAAATGTTTTCCTCAAAATACTTAATTTATTTTCCACTGAAGAAAGAAAGACATGAACATCTTGGATGGCATTGGGGTGAGTAAATTATCAGGAAAATTTCATTTTGAGGTGAACTAATCCTTTAAAATGAGAAATGTGTCCTATGCAACTAGCTGAAATAAAAAAAAAACTACATTTTATTTATATGTCTTTGTTTTTTTTCCTCTCTGAATTTTTCCTCAGACTTGTTTGAAACCCCACTGGTCATTGCATGTCTGATTTTCCACGTTATTTGACTCTGACAAGCCATATTGCATCTGAACGCTGATGTTTTGTCTGACACACTGTACTGACCCTGAAGCAGAGCAGTGATTTATCTGCCTGTCGTCCTTAACTGACGTGTGTGTGTGTGTGTGTGTAGGTGGATGGATGATAATATCATCTGTGACATCACACCGCGCCTGATAGGTGACCGACCCAACACGTACACCTACACCAAAGCACTGGCGGAGAGCGTGGTCCAGCAGGAGAGCGGCAAACTCCACATCGGCATCATACGACCCTCCATCGTCGGAGCCAGCTGGCAGGAGCCCTTCCCCGTGAGTGATGGATCTGCTGTCAGACGCTACACCGGAATAGTTTACAACTTTGAGAACTCTGGGACTTTTCTGAGCGATGTGGCTTAATGGTTAAAGATCTGGGCTGGTAACTCAGAGGTTGTAGGTAATGATTGCATAAAACATAGGCATTTCTACATAGCAGAATATCATAAAGACTTTTGAGGCAGGGTTAAAAAAAAGTTAATTACTTGAAAAAAAAAAAATCTATATATATTTATATACATATATATGTTTGTGTGTGTATATATAAACTTATTTTATTTCAGAAATTGATTTCTGTTTATTGTAAAGCTAAAAGCAAAATCTAATTATATAGACATATTTAAAAAACCTAATAAAAATAAAAAACCACATCAAAAGTACCAACATTTTACTCAAATTAAAACAGAAAATTGAAAGAAAAATCTTAAGAAAAATGTAAGTACTAAAATAACTAAAAACTAAATCAAATTTGTAAAAAATATTTTAAAAGAAAAACACAACAAAATTACTAAAAACTAACTAAAATTAATATAAAACAAAAAATTAAGATAAACCTAAAACGGAATATTAACAAAACCTATAATGGGTTTAAAAAAAAACAAAAACAACGTAAACTTATTTTTTCAGCTAGTTGCCAAAGCAATGTTTCTCTTTTCCGTTTAATTTAAGTCCTAAAATAACAAAAACTAAAAACAAAATCATAATTATATAGACATAGTTATATATAAAAAACAAATTAAAATGACAAAAACACAAAAAAATTACTATAACAAATTATAATAAGAGAAAATATAAAAAATAAAACTCACAATTGCCTCTTTCTGTTTTGTTTTTTCAGGGTTGGATAGATAATTTTAATGGACCAAGTGGTGTTTTCATTGCTGTAAGTATTGTCGTATTTTCTGCTTCATGATGTGTTACAGTAGAACAGAGCAGTACAGAAACATATTGTATCATATTTGATATGTGAATATCTAAGGCCTCTTGATCAACATGATCAAACCCATTGCACACAATCTACAACATGCCTTCTGTCGTCTGATTGCTAGTTTACACTTAATCATGTAAACTTTTTCATGAGTCTTTTTGCATGTTCAATTTTATATTTTGTAATGTTGCTGTTTAAGCCTGAAAAGCTCTGCAAAGCCCAAAGTCCCTCCAGCGGGAGTTCTTCTCTATATCAGAATCAGTGTTTCTGAACTCCCTGAAACGCCTTCATTGTAGTCTTGAGTTTTCTTCCAGGAACGAACACATCACAATATTCCTTATTTAAATAATTCATACGCAGAATAAAGGGGCGGGGCCTGGTTGAGTTAGTTAGTAGTGTGTTGAAACTGTCAGTTATGGTAAGGGGCGGGACATTTCCCAAACACACTCGAAGCGCTTGACCAATCACAACACACTGCTCCATCCGACCAATCAGAGCACAGTGTGCTTTTCAGGAGGAGGGGCTTCATAGAGACAGGAACTAAACAGAGCGTTGAAAGAGATGTGCTGCAACAATGGAGAATATTGGAAAAATTATGTGTTTTTTTTTAACATTCAAGCATGTAAACCTATTCTACTAGAGCCTAAAAACAAAATCAAGGCTCACTTTAACTTCCAAAAACATGACACTCTTGGCACACTTCACCTCCTCACTGACCTAAGCAATGAAAACAATCTGCTCTTCTTTTTAATTAGTCTGTATTTCATTAGCCTCCTAAACGCCTCTGTGGACCTCACAGCTAAACTAAAGCATATGGTGCTTCTGGCTCCAGTGTCATCCTCTTTGAATGAGCGTGTGTTTTCTGTGTTTGGATGCAGGCTGGGAAGGGCATCCTGCGCACCATAAGAGCCAGTAATGACGCTGTGGCGGATCTGATTCCCGTGGACATGGTTATAAACCTGACTCTGACTGCTGGCTGGTACACCGCGGTGCACAGGTACACCTGCAGCTTTCTCTGCAAACCGCTTTCATTTGCTTATGTTAGACCTGCAGGTGATTAAACGGAGAGAGACGTGGAATATTGGCTTGGATAATCCCTCTGCGTTTATATATTTACATCGGGGAAATTATGATGATGTTCACATGCAGCACACTGTGATTTCCTTGTTTTTATCTTTACATTTCAGACCGAAAACTGCACTTGTGTACAACTGCACAACAGGAGGCATTAACCCCTTCCACTGGGGAGAGATCGGTGCGTTACATGCTTTTCTAACCTGCACTGTATATACTGTAATCTACATACACTGTAAACATTTAATTACATAACTGCAGGCTCATTTACATTGCAAATGGAAGAGTCAAATGCATGAATAGTTATTTTGCATTTCTAATCCAGCTCTGAGTACAAAGGTCTTTAACTTTTGGCAGCATGATCAACTAAAGAGTCAAAGGGGAGTTTAAAAATCATATATGACAACGTTCCATGTTTATTCGTCACGTCAATTGTAACATTATAAATGTGTTTACAGTCACTTTTGATAAATTGAATGCATCCTTGCTGATTTAAAGTATCTCTTACTGACCCTAAACTTCTGAAGGGTAGTGTATATTATTTTATAGAAGTAAAAATAAAACATCTGTAGAAAACAATTATATTATATTTTACTTTATTATAGAAATAAATTAGCTGTAGAAAATTATTTATATATTTTTGTTGTTATATAAATAAAATATGCATAGAAAAATACATTATATGATTATATAATGTTATATTATAGAAAAAATGTAGCCGTACTTCCGCTCAATTTCAGTTCGCTCCTGTACTCAGTCTGAGATAGCGACCTATCTCCCAGTTTTCCTCCGGCCTCAAAACAGCCGGCCAATCAACGAACAGAGGGCGGGCTGAGAGCCGTGACGTAGACGCTGATTGTACCGTGGATGCGTAGATTTACTTCACATAATCTGCAAAAGTCGTTCACAGCCATGTTCACTCCGGTATTTCGCTCGATGGTTTTGTTTTCGCATCATACATGTGTTTACAGTGGAAGTTCGATGGCTAAGCAGGCGCATAACACACGTCATTACCAAACGTTATGTGATTGGCTTACGGGTAACCAATGATTTTAAACTTCAGACAAGCGCCGCCCCGCGAGAGAGAAAACGCTTTTCAATTATGCCCTTCCAGACTCTGTCTACGAAGCAAAGCGAAGTAGCAGAGTTTGGTATTACCAGGCTAGAAAAAATTAGCTATAGAAAAAAATAGAAATTAGAACAAGCGCATGTGTTATTTTATTATTATGTTTATTATTATGTGTATTATTATTATATTAAACTAAACTGTCTAAAAGGAATAGAAATATTATATTATATCACACTGGAAGTGGAATGTTCAAGTTGAGGACATTGCATTGTGGGAAATAGTATTCCTCTCAGTGTTTTGTTTGTATACGTCACATTTTAACAAATGCACTACTTAGTGTATAATTCGGATCATAGCCACTGTATGCGCGGTGTATGTTGATGCCGGAGGGCAGAGCAGCTGGAGTCTGGCATTGCCATGGTAACAGCAGAGTGTGCGGTTACCATGAGCAACATCTGTGTGCCAACATCACCATGCCAACAGGCAGAAGCAGATTCCAGTGAGGATCTTCCTCTTCCTGTAAGCATTTCTCAGCCGTAGGATCATGATCATGGTGATTATGCATAATTATTAGAGAAGAAAATCGTGATCATGATTAAAAAACAGTTAATTGTAACTAATCTCATGCTTCCGTCATAGTGGTTTAGTCATAGTGTGGAACGCTGCCATGTGACAGCAGTGAAATATCATATCTGCAGTGCCATTAAGACATTACATAATAACTCAAGCTCCAGTAAGTATGACTGAACACATATTTGCGTTGCAGAGCATCACGTGATGTCCTCGTTCAAAAGGAATCCTCTAGAACAGGCTTTCCGTCGGCCCAACGCCAACATCACCTCCAACTATCTGATCAACCAGTACTGGATCCTCGTCAGTCACAAGTTCCCAGCGCTCATCTATGACCTCTTCCTCAGACTGTGTGGGCAGAAACCACAGTGAGGACAATTACATAATCATTTCTGTTCTGATCTGATAAAAGAGCGTGTATCGGTGATATAAAATGAGTTTTCTATGTGAATGTGTTGTAAAATGTAATTTATTCCTGTGATCAAAGCTGGATTTTCAGCATCATTACTCCAGTCTTCAGTGTCACATGATCCTGCAGAAATCATTCTAATATGATGATTTGCTGCTCAAAAAATATTTATTATTATCTATGTTGAAGATAATATTTTTGTGGAAACCATGAAACCATGATACCATTTTTTTTCAGGATTTTTCAATGAATAGAAAGTTCAAAAGAACAGCATTTATTTGAAATGGAAATCTTTTGTAACATTATAAATGTCTTTACTGTCACTTTTGATCAATTCAATACATTCTTGCTGAATACAAGTATAATTTATTTTAAAATCTTAATGATTCCAAACTTTTTAATGATATTGAATATTATATATATACTATATAAAAAAAAATATATATATATATAGAAGCAATATATTATTTTATAATATTATATTATATAGAAAAATTTAATATCTATAGAAAAAACTAGAA
>NC_138728.1:4337950-4415450 GCF_965113295.1 Leuciscus leuciscus
CGTACTTCAGAGCTTCCAGCACACTGACCCAATGACCGGAGCGCACAGGAAGTGTGTGTCCCTGTCCTCCGAACACTTCCTCTTCCAGACAGGTGTCTTCAGCCATTCACACAAACACACACACACACACACAGGTGTTTCTTTAGCTTTCCTCGCCGGCCGCTCGCCCGACCCCCTCCTTCATGATTGATGCGAGTGCTATTTTTAAAGGTGTCCTCTTTTATAACGACTCTTCTTAATAACATTTATATATGCAACCACATTTTACAGTGTTTCTCCTTTACATTCTTGTCGCCGTCCAAAATCCGGAGAAGCTGCCTTTGTGTCTTCTGATGATTTTAGCCTTCTCGACTAAAGACAGTGTTTCGTCACAGGACTACAGATCTCCGTCACTGATGGAGCTCAAAGCTTTGCTGGTTTCAGCATTTTTTGTCTTTTGACGGTTTGTTTGTGTCCTGTCTAATATAATTTAATCAAGCCGGAAAACTCTTGTACCGTGTGTGGTACTAAAGCCTAAAGCGTTTTCCCTGTGTTTTTGGTTCGGGTTTTGTCTTTTTTTTCTTCAATGTTTTGTTTGCTGCATTCAGAGGGAAAGGCCACAGATCTGATGCATATTTAACATAACACATTTTTCTTCACCTGTGTGGTTTATGTTTATGTATTAACATAAACACCCAAAATCAAAAGAAAAAAAAATCTATTCATGAAGAATAATTTTGCCTGTATTTAGGAACCAAAAAGGGATTTGTTTAACATTATTTTTATTACAATTAAGCACATTACCCTCAACTTGAATGCATCCATTATTACATTTTAAATAAAATTGTATATAATGAATATATTAATTATTATATATATATATATACTTAACTTTACGACATGTTCTCGACAGTTTTTTTTGTTGTTATTTTGTCTGTTTGTACAGCAGAAAACAATGAGTTTAACGTCAGTCTCTTTTTGTGAGCGTTAAATGAGGATATTTCTGTCTGCAGACGGGCATAAGAGCGGTTCATCGGTCTGTAAATATTCAACATATTTTCCTTTTCCGATTATATATACATACCAAAAAATGTACAAATGTATATTTGCGAGGGTGAATCAAATGACTGGTGAGAACATCTATTTCCGGAAATGACTGAGGGCTTCCCATATTTTTTGATGAAAAGCGAAAAAGTGGAGAAAAAAAGTGTCGAGTCTCTGTTTTAATGTTGTTTTATTTGTTATTGACCACTATTTAAAGTGCTCTGAATCTAAAAGGACCTGCAAACGTATTTCAGGAGAGAACATCCCTCACAAGCTTTTAAATCAATGACTTTTCAAGTTCTTGTGGTGTCTATGCAGCCTGTGCTTCTTCCTTAGATACGTTTTGTAGCTCTGTTACCCTTTGCTTTTTAACCTTTGCTCAACCCTGCCAGAGGTAAAATTGACGGCTAATATTCCATTTTCAGACGTGACTTTCATACGGCCTCATGATGATCAATTGACAGCACTATTTGAGGACATCATGAGCTTTCGTTTTTCTACACTGACTGCCCCCTGGTGGTCTATTGCCAAATTGTATTTTTAGATTGCCGTTTTAAGACGTGTCTGCCTTCCGTCATCTGGTCTTTTGTATGTTTCACACAGTATTAATGTTTAACACCCACACGTCTTCCTCAGCTTACTTATCAATAGTAGAGAGATGATTCTCCTGCACGTCAGAAACATTTAAGCTCCTCGGTATCAGTAGAGAAGCACATGCACACTAAAATCATTCCAGACGTGAAATAGGCGACACACAGCCATTTTTCTACTAGAATCGAACACCTTGGTGTCTTAATAATAGCAACCCTTAATTTTGAGCCAAGCTGAGCTTTCAAATGAAGCTTCTACTGCCAACGTGATCTTTACAATCTCAAGCGTTTCTGCTCTGCCACGGAAACATGGCCGACGTTTTTACAGCGCCGTTTGTGTGGTGAAATCCTGATGCGATTCAGCAGTATTGGGTTTGATCAGCTGGATTGCAGTAAAAAAGTTTTTTAATGAAAAATAAAGTCCCCTATTGAAAATGTTTCTTTCTTCCTTCCTTGTAACAAGTGCATGTTTGCTTTTTACACACGAGATGTTCACAGCAGTGAAGTGGCTGACATGGATTCTGACCTTTCTCTACTCAACATTTGTCTCCATGTTGTGCTGTCAAACGTGTACGGTCGAGGTCTTTGAATGGAAAACTGTTCTTTGATAAATTGTGTGCTTGACCGTTTGTTGCAAAGAGTTTATGAGAAAATAAACTGAAATGACCCAAGTTCATGTGTGAATGTCTTCATCACACTTAAACACATCAGTCTGATCACTTTGAGTTTTTATTTCACCTGCCTACATGAAACAACACAAACATGAAATAATGTTGTGATAAAGAGTTGATGCTTTCTCAGAATTGGCATGTGACACTTGGCATGTGACCTGCAACACATTTTTGAGTTGTCGAAAATACTAGCATGTTTTTCTTGAAATTGTGTGACTATTTCTTATTTAGGATCATGAAGATGCCTGCAAAGTTGCAACACCCTGAGATATTGTATGAAACTCCATGAAAAATGGGTCAGTTTTTTTTTTTTTTTTGCCAGCCATTTTCATGGTAAAAGGCAGGTGCACAGACAATTAAAAAATAATAATGATTTAATCTGAAAATTATCTTACCCAGATGTTTAACATAATAAAAGGATTAAGAAGCTTAAACTTAATGGTCCCATGAAATGAAAATGGCTGTTTTTGCTGGTTGTAGTCTATGTCTGTAGCTCTTGAGCTAATCTTTCTGTATACTTTTGACCAAATTAAAGTTTAGCACATGTGCAAAAGACATACTAATATTGTTGATTCACTGCACAGTAAATTCAAATGCTTTAAATAGTATGAGAAAGTCCTGTGTGCGTCTCCAGCTGTGCAAACGTATGAATTTTATTGCCCAATCGCAATCCCAATCATGAGCTGGTTGTGAAGGAAGTGGCTTGAATTGGTTCATATTGAAAGTGTCTGTGGGTTTTTTCCAGGCTATGATATGAGCAAAATGTAGTCTTAACAAAACGTCTCACAGCAGCAGCCAGTTTATAGAAAACTGGGCTTGTCAAACCAGTTATTGGGGTGTGTGAGGTGTAAGCTTGTGTCTGGAGGGAAGCAGGTCAGGAGAGAGTTCAGCCATTCAGAACGAGAGTAATTTACATGTAATTAACTTTAAAGTCACCCTACAATAATAATAATAAAAAGACAATTTATTTTTATTTTTAAATGTAATACTCCTTTATTATAAAAGATTTATACGTGCACAACATTATTATTTTTTAAATTAATGAGCCTAGTAATCTTTAATCAGAATAAATCCCCTCCCTCTTATTGGTGCGAGGACAGTCAACCAGCAAACACAGAACGTTGGCACAACGTACCCAACCTTCTAACAACGTTTTATCAACCTGGCCAAAAGGTTGCTATAAATACGTTGTGTGGTGAAGGTTGTTACAGCGTTGTCACAATGTTGACATTAAACCACCGTTCAGGGCCATTGTTGTGCCAACGGTGTCTTGACAACCACTGGACTACATATGTACTCGTCACTGCCCTGAAGCGCGAAAATCAGACTTTTAAATTTCAACCGCCCGTTGGGCTCACTACGTTGTCTCGTTCTTCATCGAGCAAGGTAAGTGAGTATTGCGTTTTATTTATCTCAGCTAAATAGCATACGTAATTATTCAAACACAACCTACAACTTCATTTTCTAATGTGACTAATGTAGCCTCGCTTGCACTGTTTAGTTTTTCATTTCATTTGTCTGCTATTTAGTTTAGCTATTCCATTTAACGTTACCGAACTTTATCGTCCGGCTTTCGACTACGGTCTGCCACGTACAGAACCGGTTTTGTTCATTAAATGTTCTGATCTTTGCTTTTTATGTTTTATTTATTATACTTAGAAGAAATTTTTATATTATTCATTTATTTCTTTTTTTTTTCTTTTTTCACAAAATGTATGACTTTTGGAAGTACAATTTGATTACCTTGCAGTTAGTTTAATAAAGTTGAATTAACGTAACCTTCTGTAATTTTTACTCTTCAAAGTGCTTTTGCAGGTGTTGATTATAATTAGGCTAATTTACTGATAGCCCCATTAAATAATAAACGATATAATTATCTAACATCTGACTAATTAAAAATTAATCTCAAAACATAAAATGCTAAATGGGGGATATCAATAAAGGCCTATCTAGCATAAAAACAAAAAATTGTCAGAACGTCATCAGTCAGTTGCTGAATGTCGCGCAACAACGTTGCTACAGCTCTGTGGCATCTTAATGCAGATGCAGAAGTATCGATGTTCGATGCAGAAGTATAAATAGGCCTTTACAATTCTACGTTGTTAAAATGTTGCGAGCACGTAGACAGCGACGTTGCCACAGAAGAAATGCAACGTGCCACAAACGTTGCCACAACGTACACGTGTTTGCTGGGTATAGGCCTATTTAGCGTTCAAAATACATGTGCTGTGTGAAACATAACTGGAAAGCATGTACATGTAAAAGTATGCAGACGCAACTATGCAGTCATTTAGTCAGAGAGGTAAGGGGTTTGAACTTCTTAAGTGTTTCCCATTTCACACTTCTCTTGTATTTCTTCTTAAAATATAATGTGTGTTTCACGTCCTCTTAGTTGCTGTTGTTTTTTTTTAGCCTTTATTTCGAGTGCTGCTTCATGAGACATGCTACAAAATGGCCTGCAATTTTACGTGTCTTTAGTTTTGAAAGAGCAATATGTTCTGAACACAAATGTACCATTTATATTTTCTTTATCAAAGTAATCTAATGACAATACCCCCCGGTTACAGAGACAAGGCCCAGTCAGAGTCTAGTCCCAGTCAGACTGGCATGTTTGAGCTGTTTTAATGGAAAGCAACTTGCACATAGGCTATATAAAAGCTACATACTGTAAATGTCCTAATTGAACAAAGGCCCAAACCTGGCTTAATCTAAGCCCTGTCTGTGAAACCAGGCCTAAATTACTTAATAAAATATATATTAAACTTAAAACAAAAAAAGAAATACAAATATTTTTTATTGAAATAGTACTAATGACCTAAATAGAAGAGGTTAATTTAACAGCATTGTTCTTTGTCAATATTTCATCTCAGATATTTCTGAAAACACCTATCTTCAGTCTTAATCTTGAAGTTTTTTGTATAACTATATGCAATTTTTTTTTTCATAAACTAGGATGAAGCTGATTTCTTTAAAAAGAAAAAAATAATAATACATTTTGAATAGAAAATGAAGACACTGATGTATAATAAAATACATTATAAAAATAATGTTTTAAAATGTAATATTTTATCCCTCCAGAAGGAGCTCCTATTTTTAAAGGAGTTTCTGTCTGAAAGTGTGACACCAGAAGAAGCTGGCTGTGTTCTCAATCACAAGTAACGTAAACGACACACTGATGTCAAGTACGCTTCCCACTGCTGATCTGGTAAGAAAATAAATGTTTGTTCAAACTCATGCTATTTTACAGAAATGAACTTCTGACTCCTATATTTTCTGTAAGATCTCTGACCAAAGGTCACAAAGGTCATTAGGGAATGTTTTAGAATAAGTTTTCACTTGTTATCATTAGTAAACACGAACGAACGATGAACAATGCTTTGTTAATATTAGTTAATGTTAATTTCAACATTTACTAAACAAATTTTGCATTACCTAATGTTAAAGGGATGATTCGGAGTAAAATCAGGGTCCTTTGCACCATGACCTCCAGCCAATGCCCAGAATGGTACCAAACTTCTACAGTAGTACAAATAGGTTCTGTACTCATAAAACGAGGCATTGGAAAGTTTGTAAGTACATCAGGAGTTTATTTAAATAACACTTGCCTGGCGCCTCATGCTACTGCTAACCTGGACGTCGAGGTCACTTTAGTGGTTTGAGAAAAGCACGTAAAAGTCCTGGCAGAAAGTGATGCATAAGGATGTAGTGTAACGGCGAATTATAATTTTTTCCGAAGTGGTAACAACTTAGTGTTAACTAATAATTGTTGCAAACTGGTACTATACCAACAAAATATTAGTGCATTCCTGGAACTGGGCGTCGTTACACTACATCCTTATGCATCATTTTCTGCCAGGACTTTTACGTGCTTTTCCCAAACCACTGAAGTGACGTAGACGTCCAGGTTAGCAGTAGCATGAGCCGCCAGGCAAGTGTTATTTAAATAAACTGATGTACTTACAAACTTTCCAATGCCTCGTTTTGTGAGTACAGAACCTATTTGTACTACTGTATAAGTTTGGTACCATTCTGGTCATTATTAGTGGGGTAATTTATGAGATACATCCTTGGATCCGTTAGCGCCTGCAATAAGCCATCCGGTTGATATCTCTAAATAAGCTCTAACTTTAATAATGTTCAACCAAGGGAAAAAAGGCTTCTGGGGGGGTGTTTGGCTCGAGGTCATGGTGCAAAGGACCCTAGGTTGATTTTACTCCGAACTATCCCTTTAACAAATGTGACCTTATTGTAAAGTCCCGCTGTGAAAATCAAGCTTTTAATGTTGTTTATATGTCTGTGTGGTGTTTTTAATATGCTTTGAGACAAACCATGTACAAATGCGTTAGTCAACACCATTGCTGAGTATTTTCTCCTTAAAACTGCAGTGAACCAAAGACAGTCTCAAAAATATTGAATTCGCTAGTGTTTCTGACGTCACAAACTTGTAACCAATCTGGGCCGGGTTTCCCGATAACGATGTATCTTAGCTCTTAAGAGCGCTCTCTACGTGCAAGGTTACGAACGCTCGCAGCAATTCCACGAGTGTTTCCCAAAAATGCACTTAACATGAACGCGCGAGAACGCGCTCTACGTGCTACTTAAGAGTCGCTGTCCATTCGCGAAGTGCTGAAATATAACCTTATATGGAATCGTATTCTGAACGTTTACCTAATAATTGTCATCTGTTGTGGATTAGCAATCAAGACAAGTCTATATAAAGCACCTACAGGCGGAGGCACTGACAAAATGGCTGCAAAACAAAACAAAAAACAAGAAAAGATACCTTTCAAAAATATGAAATTGATATCCTTTTAGAGGAGATAGAGCGAAACAAAGATGTCATTTTTAACAGATTTAAAGGATTTCTTTTATTTATTTTTTGTTCATTCATTTAATTTTGATTAAAATTATTAGATTAAATTATTTCAATTTTTTTGTTTTGTTTTCTGACCTTTTTAATTATTTAATTTATACATTCATTTAACCAACAACAAAAAAAGAGTAATAAAGTGTACAATAAAGTAAATCAAAACCTTAAATTATAATCACATTGCATTTGAATAAAGTTAAAGGTGTAATCTGCCAGTTGTCCTGCAGGTGTCCTCATAAATCTTTCTTCTTACGATGCACTTGGGGATGTACGATTACTCCAGAGCACTCGTAGTTCTACGAAGATTTTCAAGTGCTACTTAAGCTACGATGCTTTTGGGAAACAGACCATAATATTAAGATCAGTCGTACGATCGTTTTTACGATCAACTTAGGCTTACGATGCTTTTGGGAAACGCAGCCCAGGTCAACGAGTGGATCTCTGAGCTGCTGTGAGTGAGTGGGGGTGGGGCTAATTTGCATATTCATAGAACCCCCTATACTAAATGAGTCAAGGGTGTAGTTATATTCAAACTATTTTAAGGTATTTTAAAGGAAAAAAAACGTTTAAATATGTAATTTTGGATGAGTTTTAAGGGATAAAATACAGGGGACTTTAAGTGTTGCTGATTATTTCAAGTAATTTGCCATAAAGTAGCTAATTTCTGTCCATCATAATGTTAGTTCATTCATATTGTATATAGGGATGCACCGATGCATCGGCTGAACATCGGTAACGGCCGATATTTGCCTCGTTAACTGCCATCGGCCATCGGGAAATAAAAATGACATTCGCCGATGTCACATGGGCGTCAGTTTGGTTTGATATGCTGGGGACAGAGACGCATTCGGAAGTGCATTTTCAGAAGTGCTGGGTACAATGACGCATTTATTTATTTATTTTCTATGAGAAAACTCCTTTTCTCGAGAAAAGAACGACCATGGTGTGTAGCAGAAGAAGCGGCGGAGTATGCACGATCCGCGAGTGCTGAAGACGTTCTGCACGGCTTTGATGGGTGCGCAGGACGACACAAATGGGCGGCGACTGCTTCTTCCAGTGGCGGGAGCTTTTCCCTCAGCGCCGTCAACAGATAGAGCGTTAACTGTACACACCGCCGCCGACTTGAGCTGCAAAGAAACTCTGGCCTCCCTGTCAAGGACTCTTGTCAAAAAGTACGGGGAAGCTTGACCGCTCTGAATAGTGAGTGAGAGCGCGCGCGCGGTCGGGGCTCTCTCTCTCTCTCTCTCTCTCTCTCTCTCTCTCGCAGAAGAGCGCGTGCGCGCTTAAAATTTAATATTTTGGTATGAACATTCACCCGTGTTTTTTCCCTCATAAATGCGAACACGAAAAATAAAATGAATATTATAATGTTTTTTTTGTTGGGTCAGACAATGATTACCAAATTTCTCTCTCATATTGCTCTTCATAACAACTGAAAAAAGAACTTATAAATAAGGTTATAACTGTCAACCAGAAAGTGACATTAAAGGTTTTTTTTGTTTCATAAATTGGTCTGATTGAATTTGTGCTCATTCTAGGATAGTGTGATCAAGAGCCGAAAGACTTGTATGTTTCCGTGGCACAAAAGAAGGAATAAATAACAAAAAGAAAAAACATCGGCATCGGCATCGGCCATCGGCCAAGTTGTTATGTTAAACATCGGTATCGGTATCGGCCCAGAATTTCCCAATCGGTGCATCCCTAATTGTATATGGATAGTTCGTAAAAGAAGATATTTTGAAGAACATTGGCAACCAAAAACATCATTGGACCCCATTAGCACTGAGGAAAAAAAACACTGGAACATTTTTCAAATTATCTTCTTTTATGTTCAACAGAAGAAAGAAAGTCCTACTGGTTTGGAATGATAGAATTGCAATTTGTTGGTGAAAAATTGCTCTAAAAATCCATTTGTGCTGTTTGAGTTATGCATAAAGATTTGAAGGTTTTGGTTCATTCTAAAGGCTTGTTCACACCAAGAATCATAACTATAAAATCATAACAATATTATTTTCCACAGTCACACCAACAAACAATATCTTTCTGTTTATTATAAGTGCGCTCTGCAGTTTTGTCGTCTACTGCTTTAAATGCCTCGAGCTCTTTACAGAAGGATGGATTCTGATTGGCTGTCAATGTTTTTATTGTTCATCAGCTGGATTTTTTCTTTTAAAAGTCATTTATCTTTCGTATCGTTGTGGTTTTCGTTATAGTTATTGGTCTAAACAGGCCTTCACTGTTCAACAACATCTGCACTGACCAACGGTAAAATTGCATTCTGTCCGAGTTGGTACTATCATGTGACCTGTTGTCACGGTCATGTGACCTACAGCGTCAGCTGCGTCGCTTCACTGCCATTCACAACTCCTCTCCCGGGCCCTAATTGGGATAATGAAGTGTTCATTGAATGCGCACTTAAGAAGTAGTAGGTCATCCTGGGTATGTTTAGCCTAATGTTTTTTCAATACTATGTATTCGGACATGATACTACATTTACCCATACTGTATAGCAGGGAAGTATTAGATTTTGGACAAAGTGCAACTGTTCCTTTTCTGTCTTTAAACAACCAAGCGACGGGTCATGTTTCCATAAATCGTGTCTTCTGATGACACATCCGGGATCTTCGCCCTACTATCTTGTGGGCTTTGGTCTTCCTTGAGGTCGGTCGCAGATGCTGCGTCTCCTGCAGAATGATGACGGATCTCAGCATATTCCTCGGTCAGCGAGGAGGCGCCCCTGATCTCTCCTGACGCCGGCTCTGCGTTCGTGAAGTCGATGGTGGAATAATGAAGACATTCTGGTGATCTTGGTGTAACGGCTGACAGCATGTCTTTATTCCCGTAAACACACTCGCCGTCTCCATGGGAATCCGTGGCCTGATGGAGCAGAAACACAGCAGAATCAGATAAATGTCCGTTTGTGATGTCTTTGAAAATGAATAGTGTGAGTGTGTTTAACTCACTATTTGAGACAGTATGAGTCCAGATGTGTCGTCTTGTCTGGTTCTTGAAGGTTTGGGATTCCTTCTTCTGAAAATTGTTATTAGGCCTTTAGATTCTGATATAATATGTCAATCAGAATCACAAATCCTCCTTGTGATGAGGCTAGTAAAGTAAAAGTCTCACACTTGGCTTCACACTGCAAAAAATTATGTTCTTCTGTATTTTTGTCTTGTTTTCCAGTACAAATATATGAACATTCTTAAATTAAGACACATTTACTTGAGAAGCAAAATGGGATATAAAAGTCTTGTTTTCTGAAAAATCTATCAAAATTAAGATTGTTTAAAACAAGAACAAATATCTGCCAATGGGGTTAAAAAAGTGTATTTCTCTGAACCCATTGGCATTTTTCTGAAACCAAGACTTAATATCTGAAGTCACTTTGCTTCTCAAGTAAAAATATCTTGATTTAAGAACGTTTAGATATTTGTACTGGAAAACAAGACAAGCATTTTTTGGAGTTTGAACACATTTACCAGAATAGCCAAAAAAATCTCTGTAATCATCCATAGTTTAGCCTCAGCTCATTATATATTGGACCAGTTCTGTGATAATCATGTTTTTTTGTCTTTCGACAAATGACATTATTTTGTCTGATGTACCCACCGTTCATTGTAGACTGCTATGATGCACAAGATCATCATCGCTGATGCGCCGACAGCAGCTCCGAGCAGCACAGACGGGTGATGGAAACCTGGAAAGCAGTGTTTTAGTGCTCAGAGGTTGGGCTTTTATAGCTCATGACTGTTAAATGAGATCATTTAAGTGTCTAAAATGTTTCTCAGGAGGGATAAAAATGAATGTGAAGAGCAGCTCATATCATTTGATCATAGATTCGATTCAAGTTCATACTGAGATCTCTGATATTTGATTACAGACTTTAGTATCTTGGCAAATATGAGCACATTTCTCTGGAGAAAAGTTTCTATTTGGTCTCCATTTGATCTCATTGCTTTCTAGGAGAAATAATTCCCCTGTGGAAAAGTAGTACACTTTAGCATACTTAAAAAAAGAAAAAAAGTAAGAATGTTTTAATATTTAAGTGTGAACTGAAGGTAATGTTTTCAGACACATAATTGCATGTTATTTATAATTATAGGTTAAATTTATATTAAATGCAATAAGCCAAACTTAGAGTTATTTTTTTTAAGTATAAGACTAAAGTACATATTTTTATGTAATTTCTCAATTACTTCTATTGTCTTTGAAATATGGTGAAAGTGTACAGCCAAATACTGATAAGCATGTATGTAAACTAAAATAAACTTGAATGTCATTTCTATTGAACATTTTTTAACTTTATTTTATACTGTCCTTGTTACATGTAGTTACTATAGTAATAACTATAAATTATGCATAATTACATGCAGCTAACCCTAATCACACCCTAATCCTAAGTACATGTAGTTAATTATTATGTATAATTACACTATAACACGGACCCCTCAAAAAAAATGTTTAACCGAAAATTGTAGGTTATGCATATTTAAACATATATAAATGTGTTTTTAATTACACATTTGTAATGAAGCGGCTTTTAATATATTATCTTTAAATGTAATAATGAATAACACACTCATTTTACAATTAAAATTATAATCGAGTACTTTGTGTGCTTTTAATATGTTAGTCAACACATCAAAATAAGTCTACTTCTTTAAGCACAACAAAATGTATTAAAACAATAATTTAAAATGTGCTTTAAAGTAAAAAAAAAAAAAAACGTTAAATGGGGTTCTATATAGAACTCTAGGGTTCTTGAATAAATTTTAAAGATCACTTTATACCAAAAAGGTTCTAAGGAGAAATGTCTTAAATGATTGCGAAAATACATTAATGTTTAACGGGTCTTTCAGTTTTTTTCTACTGATTAAGTATGTTTATGAGCTGTTTAATTAATAAAATGTAATTAAAATAATAAAAATTATCAAAACAAATTAAGGACAACTAAATCCATAAAATCATCCCTAAAAGATTCTATATATGAAGCACCGGACAGAAACTTTTCTTCTAAGAGTGAATACTTTTAAGATTTTAAGTACACTACAAGCGCACATTCAATTCAAATTAAGTGCACTTCTTTTTCAGAAGGGTTAAGATATTCTAGAGATCTCATTTGTGATCATTCTTGTTGATCAGATAAAGCTGTTGTTGTGCGTGTCAGAGAAGCGAATCTCACGTGTCTCTGTCCCGGATGTCCGTGTGACGGGATGAAACCGTTGGCTGGCGCTGGCGGTGCCGAGAGTGTTTGCACTGAAACACTGCAGGACGTCCGTGTCTGTGAGAGGCTGATGGATGGTCAGGATGCTCTTCGAGCTTGTGCTTCCTAAAGTTTCATTCCTGATGAACGTGTCATTAGAGTTGGTGAGAACATTTCCAGATCGACGCCACTCTAGTTTAGGCGAGGGATTCCCATGAGCCTCACAGACACACGTGATTACGCTGCTTTTGTTGCAAGAGCTGGAGATTTTGGGCGCAACTGAAAGAGACAATAAGATCATAAACTGTAGTTTCTGTGTAGGATCTGAGCAAAATAAAACAGTTTGAGGACCTGTTTCACTTAAGGCGAGACACTACAGGTGAATAGGGTAAAATTGTTAACTTACAGATATCACCATCAAACTTTACCAGTTGATTACTCACATGAATAGGAGAAAAAAATGCATGGCAAGTTTTCTGTAATTTTATTTTTAAATATGCTAATGAGGCTATATCTAATTAAATATGCATTAATTTGCATATATTTTGAAGTGACAAATCTGACCATTGAAAAAAACAAGGTTCAAAATTATTTTTGCATTTTGTTGATATATTCAATGAAAAGACATTACCAGAGGGGATTATGAATATCTCCTTTTGTTACCCTGTAAATCAGAAAATACTGCCAATAGAATAAAAAAATTGATTTCCGCCCTATTTTTAGGCTTAAAATGTCATATAAATCAGGCCAAGAATGATATATCAACAAATCCCTCTGGACAAACCTTCACAATATAGTTAGGAATACGACTGTAAAGTTTGGTGTATGTAGGTGCTACAGAAGTGGAAAATCGTCACTAGGAGTGTGAGAAAAAACTCATTTTGAGAAAACGGCCTTTAAAGATTTTTATGGCAAAATTCCACTAATTCCTATTGAAAGCCATGAATTACAGACAAAATATGCTTTAGGTCCAAGTAAAATCCATGTATCATACTGTTTAACATCTAAAACTCATTATTGCTTCATCCATCACTGATCATAAAATCCAAAACAACACATCAACTGTCCATCACACAGGTGGAATGGAAAAACTAAATACCGGTATATCACAGTCCCTCTGGCAGATTCAACTTTGGGAAGTTTTATTCTTTTGGCTATTTGTCCAAGGTGTAAATCACTTAGTGAAGATATTTTTTCCCAGTGGAGGAGGAAGTGCATCTCTGTCTGACCCAGTTGGTGGTCACTGAGCCTTTATATTTAGTCAGGATCCGTCTCTTCTTCTCTGGCAGTGTGTAGATATTCTGTCAAATAACAATTTAGTCTACTTTGTTTGCTTTCTCCATTGTTCTAAATATATATAATATATTTGAAATTTGAAATTTATTTGAAGGATAACCCCTTGAGATGCATCATCTCGTTTTCGAGGGGGTCCTTAAAACAAACACAAATACAGACAACAGGTTACATTGTATGACACATAATACTTCACATTCATACCAACATTTAGCTCTCCATATCTCCTCACATACCAGCCCTCTAAGTACATTAAAACAGTAAGTATACAGTCATCACATATAACATGCAGGTTCAGTACCATTCAGTATAATGAAAATCACATGTTTGAAAGTGGGTATAATCAAAAGCAAAAACATGTATTCTGCAAATGATCATGTAGTAATGGCCTAAAAAGATTAAACGAAGTAATGGATCTGATTACACTTGGTAAACTGTTCCAATCTGATGGAGCTTTAAATTGGAATGCCCGACCACCAACTTCTTTATTAATTTTGGGAACATAAAAAAATAATTGATCAGTGTGCCTTAAATTATATGAAGAGCGAAATGGAGTTAGATATTGTTTTAGATACAAAGGATAATTTAATATATGTAAAGATATATATGATATGATATAATATGATATGATATTTTGAATGATTCATAATTAGTTTTGTTCTGTTGAGTTCTGTTTAGCTTCACCATCGGCTGACTGAGGGGACTGTTTTCAGGATTTGGCTCGTGGGTTTTAAGTGCTTTGAAATGTGATGTGTCTTTTTGACTAACATTTAGATGTGTTCAAAATGTTACAGCACTACTCATTGCGCGGCTCGCGAGCCTCATGCGGCCCGCCAAACTTTAATTTGTGCCTCGCATGGCTGTAAAAATACGGCGATATCATGCAGCCAGTCACTACAGATATTTCATAACATAACCCATTACAAACTCAAAGTGTCAGCTCTATTACAAATAATTTCGATCGGACTGAAAGAGGTGGTTTATCGAGAGAACATGTAAACACTTGGTCGATTGAGAACCGAAACTGAAAGGACGACGTATGGCTCTTCTACTGACTTTGTCCTATCAGTGCGGCTCTCATGAAAAAAATAGTGAAGACCCATTTCATCATCTTTTGTCTTCATTGGTAATCCCTTGTGTCTTCTAGCTAATGACAACTGTTTTCGGCTTCTCTGAGAGAATTTTGCACGCATATCTTTCAACATTTTGAACTTCCGCGGAAATGTCAGAGCGCGTCACGTGACGATTATGAACGAATCACGTTGTCATAAATTGGCATCAGCCAATGAGATTGCGCATTTCGAGTTAAATCACCCGTTTTACTTTCACGATTTGTTGCTAATAGACAGGAAATTACCATATTTGGATCCAACAGCATTGAAAAGAAGAGAGAGAGCTTTCTAACGGTGTGTGATGACAGAGATCAGACACAGCGATCGCGGAGCAGCGGGATGATTTAGAACGTCAACTTTTGATGAATTTAGGCGAAATCTGCACACTCAAACAGACAAAGTGTAGTAAAATAAAGACCTAAATGTGTATTTTGGACTTTTTTTCAGCACAAGTCTGAAAGAATACATGTTATTGAAGACAAATAACCCAAAATCTCAAAATTGACCGGTGAAAAAAAAACGATGTTTTTGCCTGCCGTGTCTCGCCTTAAGAAAAAATGAGAAAAACATCTCACTAGGGCTTTTCACACTTGAAATATAGTTAACTCTGGGTCACACTAAAAACTGGGTTAAAGCTGCCGTCGGCAATTTTTTTTTAATCATATTCAGTGAAATCAACACTATAATCCGACAGAACAACATAAATAAGGTGGTTTTAGAAAAAACCTGAGCTTCTAATTCCACCTGGAGCGTGTTATTTGTTTTGCAAAAATCCACCGCTCCCGGATCATCGGGTCCAATCAGCGCGGGGGGGGATCTGACTGTCAATCACAGGTCGTGCACACGCCACAGATCCCACCCCCCCCTCGCCATAGTCTTCATCTGAGACTTGTATCTCGCTTTCAAAACACTAACAAATCAAATAAGCTCATTTAGAGTATAAATGACGTTAGCAATTGCAATCTATGGGTAGATTAGCCAGGGCAGCATACCTCCGAGTAGCGAGTACTCCATGGTGTTGATCGATGCTGATGAGACGGGCACGTTCACAGAAAATCTGGTGCGCACGCACTGACGAGCACGAACTCGATGGGAGGGTATTCGTTGACAGTGGGGGAGGGTCATGAGAGTTGTCACCATTTGACAATTTCCCTTCAAACGCTAAACTACTGTTTATACAATGCCCATGACTGTGTTCAAAGCATGTGCTTATGAGCCATGCGATTGGCTGTTGGTTGCTAAGCGACTAGCCATAACATTCTGACACAGATCATTTCACAATACACTGGTTGCAACGCAATGCGAGATTAATGACGCCAATAGCAGCGCTACTCCTGTTCCCGAGCAGGGTTTCATAAGCCCGGGTGAAAAGCGGTGCTAACGGCACTTCTAATTTACAAGTGTGAAACGTTCCTTTACCTTGGATTAAAAGTGGTGTTTAAAATGATGATAACCCAGGGTTAAGTGCAGTGTGAAAAGCCTTACTAAGTACAAAAATGAATAAGATAATGACAAGAACTGAAGTAAAACCCCATAATTGAGAGCTTATAGTGTACTGAAGTAGAAAAGAGAAACAAGCAACGATTTCGAAGTTGCGGTTACTCTTAGTTCCTTTAAGTCTGCAACATGCCACTCTGGTGAAAATGCCATTATTGCTCTGACAAACTCTTTAAAGCTGCATTTACTCTGCCAGAGGCTTTGTCATCAGTGGCTGGCGGTGAGGGGGCTTTCCACTACTGCCTAGGAACGTTTGTGAATGATATTAACGGATGTTATTCTATGTTTTCAGAGGTTGAGTAACTTCCTTACTTGAGTGAAAGTACAGATACTACTGGTCAAATATTACTCCGTTACAAGTAAATGTTGTAAAGACTGATTTTTACTTAAGTAAAAGTACAGAAGTACTTGTTTTTAAAAGTACTTAAGTATCAAAAGTAAAAAGTAAATGTCAATGCTTGTTTTATTATTGTTGCATTGTTGTATGTAATACTTACAGTACCTTATGCTGTTGAATCTATGCCTGCATACCCTCATATCAGTATCACATTTATTTCTAGAACACAGTTCCAGTAGTGGGATTGAATGTGAGATTGAATAAGTGCACTCAATAACGTCCACAATGGTTTCAGACACCCAAATGGCTGTTCCCTCAAATATTGCCCTATTTAAAGTTTGTTGGCTTTTAGAATGAATATGTTAGCCTTACTGTTATCTATAAGCTAGTGTGCTCCAAAACAATGACAAAATTCGCATTTAGAAGACCAAACCCAACGTTGAAAATGAAAATCAGGTTGATGTCAGAATCCAACGTCAGATTGACGTTAATCTCCAACGTTGGACAGATGTTGTATTGTGGATGAAAATTTTAACCGCGTTGACGTCAAAAACCAACATCAGTCGTGTTCTAACGTCAACCTGACTTTCATTTCCAACCAAAATGCAACCAAAATCATTACCTGACTGACGTTACTACTTTTTTACTCAAGGACCTTGACAGAAATGTAGTGGAGTAAAAAGTATGATATTTGTCTTTCAGATGTTGTGAAGTTAAAGGTGGTATCAGTGATTTCAGGCCCAAAAATATTTTTATCACATTAATCTAATCTTCCCTAACGATCCGCTAGCTGCCCGCCCCATAAGCATGCCGTCAAAAAAACGCATCTCTGTACGCAGCCTAGGCTCTGAGATCTGCACACAAAAACAAATCTTTCCTGTAGCTTTCCTGTAGCTCAGTGGTAAGAGCATTGCGTTAACAACGCAAGGTTGTGGGTTCGATCCCAGGGGATTGCACATACCTAAGTATAAATGTATAGGATAATGCAATGTAAGTCGCTTTGGATAAAAGCGTCTGCCAAATGCATAAATGTAAATGTAAATGTAAATGGTTTAGCCAAACACTCAAAACCAAAACAAATAGTGTTCCAACCATGGTTTCCGTTGTCCGGTAATTGCCGGACATTGGCCGGAAAAAATTAAATGTCCGACAAAATTAAATCTCTCCGGTCAAATTGCCTAATAATCCCGCCCCCCTAACACAATCTGAATTTGAGAATACGCCTAAAATGTATAAAGCAAAAATACACCGACCTTTGGCTATGTTATAAAGGAACAGGCTCTACCGTTTGAAAGTTATTAAACAACATCGCATGCTGCATTTCAAATAAAGCGCACGCCTAAAACGGCTGTAATATAGACCTAAACAACGAACGAATGAGTGAGACGTTTCAAATATGGCCAGGCCCAGGCAGACTAGCCTTAAAAGCTTTTTTCAGAGGCCAGACGCGACGGACGATGGTGAATCAGGAACGCCTGCCTGAAGCCTCAGATGTCCAGACAGCTCCACCACCACCACCGGAGAAAAAGCAGAATCGGATCAAAATGAAGCAGCGAAGTCGCCTTGCGGAGAACAAGGTTAC
This sequence comes from Leuciscus leuciscus, assembly GCF_965113295.1. Classification (NCBI taxonomy): domain Eukaryota; kingdom Metazoa; phylum Chordata; class Actinopteri; order Cypriniformes; family Leuciscidae; genus Leuciscus; species Leuciscus leuciscus. The sequence continues at coordinate 4,356,129 of NC_138728.1, forward strand.
GCGGCTTATGCGCATTGCAAGTCGTTCCGCGTTTCCATTACCCTTCAAATTGCGCTAATTGAAATTGCGAATAAAAAATATGCACAGTGGAAACACGTCAGTTTCGCAAAAACTCCCGTTTATCGCAAAAAAGTTTTTATGCTCGCATGAGGTGGTTTTTCAGGCAATTCGAAAAAGGAATATTTCGCAAAACTGCAATGGAAACAGTTTTTGCGCATTTACAGTCACCTTACTTAGAAGACGCGGTGTGTTTGAGGTCCATGTATAGCTACGCAAATAATAATTTAATATTATTTTATTATATTATAATAGGCTATATTATTATATTATTTAATAGGCTATATTTAGAAGACGCTTTAATGCAAAAAAGTAACAAAGCTGAGTGTGGAGCGCGCACTGCATGGCACGGAGGCGCGGGCGCGAACACTTGCAATTTCCTATCAACAGTGGAAACAACTTAAAATACTCTATCATTTCTGGTCATACAGAAAATAATAATACATTATTCTCAACTACTTTTATTTGTGTAAACTCACAATAACAAGAAAACGTTGTGCTTTTGTAAAATAAAATAAAACAATCAGACGCACTTTCATAATCTCCATAAACTGGAGCGCGAGAACTGAAACAAAATATAGCCTATGTAGGCTAAAGCTTGAAATGTCCACTTTAAAACGAACAAATTCGAATCGAAAGCTAATACTTTTTACATACTGATTATGTAATCCGAAAAATGCATTTCTCTCTAAAAGCGCATCTGCTTAACAGCGGAGATGGAGATATGATTTTAGCCGATACTTAGAAAACAATAGTTTATTAATAATATTAATGGCTCTTCTCATTCAGCACTGCGGGAAAAATATCAATTCCAGGTTCTAATTTGGCCTTAGAAAACCAGTAAAATCGACATATGTTTTCCATATTAATTTGTGAATATTTTAGTTTAATAAAGGGGCAAAAAGTCATAAACAAAAATCAGAAAATTCGTCGATATTTACTTTTTTGCGCAGCAGTTGGTGTAGCCAGGTCAAATTAAAATTTTGGTGTTCAACTTTGCGTTTTAAAAAGACAACAACCGTTCATTTTTCGTTTTTCAATTACGGGTTAAAAAAGGAAAAACGAATGGACACAAAAGTAGCCTACATGGATCGTTTGGACAGAATACGAGACAGAGTTCTTTATTAAATTCGTAAAAGGAACAATAATTAGCCTATACTGAATTCTAAATCTCAAAGAAATGCCACAATCAAAACCTCGGAGCAGAAATGAGGGCGAAACACCCAGAAGCTCCTTAAATGTGTCGTTCGCAGTATAAGGGTCTTTCCCTGCCATTAATGCTTGGATAACACGCCACGTCTCCTTCCTTTAATAATAATAATAATGTCTAATGCGGTGGCTGTGATATTATATAAACCAACGTCCGTTGCCGTGATTTTTTAAATTACTTATCTTGTCTTATCGCATAGACGCATAATGGCGGCCGAAGCGTAGCGATGCGTAGCCTTGCAGGCGCGTATGCGTAACGAATGCGTTGACTCTGTAAGAGCCCTTAGTCGCATAACATCGGTTAATGGAAACGGCGTCATTTCGCAATAGTTTTTCATAGATATTTAGATAATAGCGCAAAACATTTGCGCACATCTGTAATGGAAACGCGGCTACAGGGAAGTTTTGATTTTAAGTCGGCAGCTGCACAATTCAGCACTGCAAAACAGCGTAAAAAGTAGCCTAAAATGACGCAAGACAATGTTATAGGCCTAGTCATTTGTTTGTTCCAGTTCATTTGACAAAGAGTCATTTCACGGTGGCCAATTTAAATGTTACCAGCTGTCAGGTGTACACCAGAGTGTATAATTAAGTTCGCTTGAATAAAAACAATGGGCTACTATTCAGATATTTTATGTGGGGAAGGGGGATTGGTTTGTTAAACTATGAATGTGAAACCATAGTAAAAACAATTGCCGTTGATTGACGCCAATCGGACGTTCATGTTTTTTTTCGTCTATTTGAAAGTTATAAACATGTTGCATTCTATACGGCCTGATTATGTCATTTTTTAAGTGTACATAGCCTGCCTTCAGTTTTCCTCAACTTGACTAATTAAGAGGCGATATTTGACCGGCAAATCATCAAAATGTCCGGAAAACGAAACCATTTTTTTCTAGCGGAAACTCAAAACCTCACAACACCCTCCCCCTGTCAGTGATTGGTTGAAACACTATTTGTTTTGGTTTTGAGTGTTTGGCTAAACCATTTGTTTTTGTGTGCAGATCTCAGAGCCTAGGCTGCGTACAGAGATGCGTTTTTTTGACGGCATGCTTATGGGGCGGGCAGCTAGCGGATCGTTAGGAAAGATTAGATGAATGTGATAAAAATATTTTTAGGCCTGAAATCACTGATACCACCTTTAAAGTAAAAAGTTTCCAGAAATAATAATACTCAAGTAAAGTACAGATACTCAAAAAGTGTACTTAAGTACAGTACTCAAGTAAATGTACTTTGTTACTGTCCACCTCTGTATGTTTTAGACAGCGAATCAGTTTTCTTGCTGCTAAAAACAGACATTTTGGAGCGAAAAGATTAAATATAAATGGAATCAGTACATAAAATGCTTACTTTTAAAGATAAACGAAATGGCGAGTTCTCTTTGCTATCGTGGTCATTTATCGGGTTGAATGAATGATTCAACGACTCGCTCAAAGAATTCACTTGTTTTCATTACTGGATGAATCAGCGTTTTTGAACAAATCTCTTGAATGAATGATTTAATGACGAATACATTTTTTTAAAGTCAATTTTAAACAAAGCCTGTGTAATCATTTAATTGATAAAATTTTTATTTGAAGCATCAAGTTACATTCACAAGGCGATTTACTGAATTTTGATCGCTACTGCAGACATCGGTGTTTATATCCAAACTATAAACATTTATCCCAGTACTTCTATGATAAAATAACAATACTGTGTGGTTGAAAAGACTGTTTGTGAAGCTGTTTCATACTTATACATCACAACTGCTCTCTCCGCCATCGCAGATCTGAATGTTCGCTGTGATCATACTTGTGAAAGGTTTAATAGACATATAGCTGAATCGCTGTCATTTAGGAATAAGATTGCATGGGTGTTTGAATCGAGATCGTGATCTTTTAACAATTAATCGTACAGTTGTTAGAAACGCCTGCATTCTGTTGCCAGCGGTCAGTCGCTTGTGTTGCCTGAAATCGGCAGCTCTCCATTGAAATGAATGGTATCATGTCACTTATGCGCATAAGTGTCGTGGTCAGTGTAAACAGCTTTACAAAGTAGTATTCAATTGTAAAAAGTGTCAACATTCTGTCACTTACTGTATACACCAAACCTGTATGTGTTTCTGTCATGCATGTAACACAAAAGTAGATATTCTGAAGAACGTTGGGAACCAAACAACATTGGACCCCATTGACTTCCCTTGTATGAACAAAAAAAAAAAGAGAGAAAAACACTGAGACAATATCTCTCTCAAAAAAGAAAGTAAGTCATACAGGTTTGGGATGACAAATGATAAATGACAGAATTTTCATTTTTGTGTAAACTATCCCTTTACTTCAAACTGTACACTTATAATACATGTAAGCAATATACATGCCGCTCTGCTTTGAGTCTTTGCATGTATTACTATGTAAAGTGTGGTTCTGGCACTTTTTTTTTTTTTTACACCTTTTAACAGAAGTACAATTTTAGAGATGTGCGAATGTTTGTACTGGTATAATGAACTTTTTTTCCCTCCATGTTCTGCACTGTGAAGTCTTGTATTACTCATCTAATCATATTTTCGCATTACTTTAACATACAGCAATTGACTATCAAGTTCAAGGAACTTTAGAGAACTTGAGATGTCAGTTACCTTTTTCTCTTATATTAATCACATTGCATTAGTATTATAAAAAAAGGCTGTTGACAGCTTCATGCAATTTCACTTGCTTCAGTGCAGTTTCACAAAGGTTTCATATTGAAACGTTGCATTTCAAAACTTGAACATGTTGCTCTGAAGGGGAACCAAATCTCCTGTGGTATTTCCATATACATTTATATGGTATATGAAGAAATCACCCATGCAAAAGTGTTACACACATTTAACAGCAATTCTAGCATGCAACTGAACTGCAACTTATTGTTGCCTGTATTGTTGGTCACCGTCAGCCTGTCATAAGTTTTTTTATTTTTTTTTATGAATGTCAGTATGCATCTTCATATAAGATATTAAACCACTGTGTAGTTTATTTGATCAAATAGTCTTTACCGTAAGCTATACATCAAATTGAAGTCATTTAAACATGGTTTTGTGGTTTTTGCAACTCTTCAATAGTGTCTTTTCAGTGCTGAAAGTCATATTGTGACTGCGTTAAACCGTATCATCGCATGCCTTTATGGTAAATTTCACCTTTTTAATCTCAATACATGTTTATTTTCACCATAAACATTGAACTTTGCATCCAAATACAATGCAATGTTATGCTTTTGCTGAAAGGGATCAGATTAAATAAGTGAATATAACAGTGCAGTAATTTTTCTTTGTACTCACACTGAGCATCCAGTTCAATTGTTGCGTTGTGTTGGCCATGCTGGTTTTGAGCTGTACAGCGATACCGTGTGGAATGTGTAGGGTTAGACACAACGTAGGTATGAGTAAATCCGGTCTGGAGGAGCTCAAGCTGAGATCCGGTCTCTTTGTACCAGGTGAAGTTGAGCACCGCTGGTTTTGCATCAGTGCTGCAGGTCAGAGTCACTGGACGGCCCTCCATCATAGAGCCGGAGGGAAAGAATGACAGTGATGTGTTTTTTGGGGCATCTGAGGAAAAAAGATGTGGAGTGTAGTGTAGCAGTTCAAGATCTGGGTTAGTAACTGAATAGCTGTATGTTTAAACCTTGTTATTTTACAAGTTTCAGATGTAGGCAATATGTTGAAGCATGTGTGCAAACATCTAGATGAACACAACACAAAATAACCGACAAAACACCATGTGTCTGTATTTCACCTATCATGTTGTTCGCTTTACACTAGCTGTGTAATGGTTTTAATTAGCTACTGTGCTAAAGCAAATCAAACACAGACTATATGATGAGAATTTGTGTAGTAAACATTATAGGACTGTTTTTCATTTGTCGACTGGACAGTGTGTTAGTCTGAACTGAGAACAGCTGCTCTGTGAGCAACTGAAGCACATCTGGGAATAAATCAAAACCCACTGACACTGAACATAAATTTGCAGTTCAGTGATGTTCATAGAAAAACGTCAGTATCTACAGACAGGCCTCATTACTTGGATCATTAATGTTAGGGTTTGCACATTAAAATCCTAATCAAAATAACATTTTCTTTTTTTTGTTACATTGAGTATATTATGAGAAATCAATTAATTCAGTCCTCTTGAATGTGAGTAACTGATTGATAATAGCGATTGCCAAGCATTCACAATGGACGTCCAGCAGAATTCAGGCTGTCACAGTAGATAGCATTATGATTATCTTCCACATTTGTAAAATAATAGTAAAGACATAAACACAATGAATTAACACTAGTGGAAGTATTTGCAGTAAAAGTGAAGGTTTTTAAATGTGTTAAAAATATGAAATATATTTAACATATATACATTACAATTATTTAATGTATGAAATATTTTAATATAATTGCATTTTTATTCATTTATTTTTTAGTTTTTAAGTCTGAAATCTGAAGTCTGATATAGTAATGACTGTGAGAAAATTAGAAGAGCCTCTTGATACTCACACTGGACGTCCAGCATCACTGATGCGTTCTGAGTGCCGTGTTCGTTCTGAGCTGTACAGACGTATCGTCCGCTGTGTGTCGGGTCGGTGTTGCTGATGGTCAGGTTCTGTCCGCTCTGCACTGGTTTCAGTGGTTCTTCAGTGTCTCTGTACCAGGTGTAGTTGAGCACCGGTGGGTTTGCATCACTGCTGCAGCTCAGAGTCACTGAACGGCCCTCCAGAACAATACCAGATGCATTTACATGCGCAGATGTGTTTTTAGGAGCATCTAATGGAGAAGAAAAAAATGTAGGCCATCAAAAAATTATTTTTAATAATTGTAAAGTCATTAATGCGATGAAATAAGACTAATGTAAGTATGGGAAGGAATTAGTGACAAATAAAAATGCTTTTCAAAGGGGTGATTGATTATGATTTCACTTTTCTAACTTTAGTTAGTGTGTAATGTTGCTGTTTGAGCATAAACAACACTGCAAAGTGACAAGGCTCAAAGTTCAATTGCTTTTTAAGGACTACAACAAATGGCTGGTAGAGATTACACAACATTCCTCCAGGGTTAGTGACATCACTAACCCTAAAATTTACATAAAACCGCCCCCGGGAACGCGATTAATAGATTATCAAGACAGAATATGCTAATCAATGACTAGAAGATAACTACACATAAGCTACATAAATTCATCAACTAAACATTCAGAAATGTCCTGTTGCATTCTACATGTTGTCACTTCTTCTTGAGTCTCTCCATCATTGTCTGAATCTGGTTTGAACATAAAAGGCTACAAGTTTTTGAAATTTTCAGTGCATGTCTGTGTGAGTGCAAGCTGTTGAAGCTCCGCCCCCTGTGCCGGGAGCAGCAGCTCATTTGCATTTAAAGGAACAGACACAAAATGGTGTGTTTTTGCTCAACCTCAAAAATAACTATTTTAACATGCTATAAAAAAAAATCTGTGGGGTATTTTGAGCTAAAACTTCACATACACACTCTGGGGACATCAGAGATTTTTACATCTTGTGTAGGGTTGGGCATCGTTTTGATTTGAACGATTCTGATTCCGATTCCGATTCTTCATTTCGATTTCGGTTCTTTTCGATTCTCGATTCCGATTCTTTGAGGGGTGGAGTCAAAACCTGTCACAGGCTCATTTCACAGAGGAAAATTTTATTTTGATTTAGTTTTAGTTTTGGGAGCTGCAGCCCACGTGGGAGAAAATTAGGAATGCCTCTGCACCAGACCAAAAAACAGATTTATGCAGAACTTGCACCCTGGTCTGGACTCTCTGGACATAACTAACTCAATGTATAAAAGCTCACTTTAAAACACCATTGATTTGTATCATATTCCGGTCGCGGTTTAAAATGGTTTTAAGTAAAAAAAAAAGATGTTGAAATATGTTATATTTAGCATTTTATATGCAGCTAATAGCTACCTTGCTTAGCACGTATACTATAAACATTCTCTATTCATTTAAAAAAAATACCTCACAGGGCTCTAGAGTGCGACCAAATTTTGTAAGGGTGCGACTAAAATTTTTCCTAGGTCGCACCGGTGCACCTAACGTCCTCGCATCCGCTGCCTCTCCACGAACTAAGTGTTTGTTCTTCTTTGACGGAACTCACACACTCATGGGAACTCACACTCTTCTCTCACGCTTAATGAGTGATGACGGAGGACAGAATTAAACATTCAAACGTAGCCTGGTTACACTTAAGGTCTGTGATATTAGTCTGATTTTATTTTAGATTTCGGCTTCCAAAGATTATAAAAAATAATATATTGAGGTAAAACCATTAAAAACTATAGCCGCATTCTATCTAGCGCAACTTCTTCCCTTCGCAGCATTACACTGTCATTTCTCCCTAAAACTCAAACCTAACGACAGAATCAGCACGATCGGTGATTGTTGTAAAATGCAGTCTAGCTACTGTTGCTAACTTGCGAGACGCGTTAAATAATTAAAAGAGCTATTAAAAGCACAAAATCTGCGCAAGAGATGTTGTTCGCAAGGCGGCACGCGCTCCGAAACCGAAACCGAGACAAGCAAATTATAGCCTACTTTGGGTTTAATGTGCGTGTCTAAACGATCAAATGTACACAAAAGTATGTCAAAATGACCGGCTTGGAGATTCACTAAAAACAGTTTATGTCTTAAATGGACGTAGTTATGGAAATAGTTGGGAGAATATGGTGCATCAGATCAGTAGCAGATCTGCACTCGGTCTTAAAGGGGCCGCAGTCTAGTAAACATGCGGACGATTGCGCCATTACTGCGAATCAAACAACAAGAGAAAAATCACTACAAAGCTCTTGAAAGAATAACTTCAGCTTTATTAAGCATTAATCTATTTATGAAAAATTATGCAGTGTTATTTTACATTTGATTACTTTATTAGATTTCTTTTTAGACTAATATATATATATATATATATATATATATATATATATATATATATATATAAAAACAAAAAGAACCGATAAGAATACAGTTAAAGTACCGGATCGATAAGCAGTATCGGTAAGAGTAGGAATACCGTTAAAACCCTTTACTCCCCGGTCAATGCTCCGACAACAGCCCAGACATGAAGCTACTTCAGCCACCATTCTCCCCAGTCCCTGGTAAGATGCCAAGCCCTGGTCTTTCGTCGGAGATGGCATCCGACTCAGAGACGGAGGTAGAGCCTATACCGCGCCTGAGCTAGAGACTCAAAATAGTTAGTTTGGCAGCTCAGTGAAGCACTTTAATTTTTTTTATTTTATTTTTTATTTTTATTTACCTACAGCTTATTCTTGTTTAAAATCATTTACATAATATGAATGTATATAGAGCGTGATAAAAAGGTGACCTTGAAATTGTGGCGTTAAAGGTGACGCGAGCCGTGAAAAATTTTCGGTGCACCCAAATTTTGTGCTGGTGCACCTAAATAAAAAAGTTAGGCGCACCAGTGCAACCAAGGCAAAAAGTTAGTCTGGAGCCCTGCCTCATATCACGTTGGTCCACGTGAGATGATTGACAGCTGTACAGTGAATGAGAGAGCGCTGATATCATAAACTGACGCGAATCAGGAAGAGCAGAGACAGAGCTCGATGTGTTCGCTGTTTGAGCTCTTCAGATCGCATAATGCATTGGAAAATGAATAGTAATGTTATTCTGTATGACGAAATATTTTACAAACATGTGATGATAAATCATTATTTCTCCAAATATGCGCACCATTTGATTAAGAGCCCTGGCGGATGCTGTTTATTGCATGTATGTGAACACAAATAAACCGGAGAAGACGTGAATGACGCTTTATGAGTGATGATTTCTATTGAAAATAACAAACATTACAGATTAATTATTTTGCACTCGATCCTGGCAACGTTACTAACGTTGGTCGCGCAGGGTTGCCTGAGGAGGACGAGACAGTGGACCAGCGCTCAGAGACAGTGGACATATGTCGAACACGCTACACTCCTTGTAAATTTTGTACACCATGCAGGCGTAACGTTAGGTGTTTAGTCATATTTGTAGTGCATCCGCCCGTGCAAGAAATAAGTTTGTCACATGTGTTGCACTCTGCCGACCCAGGCTTTTTTAAGGTGAAATAAAGCCACACTTTTGAGCGCCGCTTACCGTGCTCCATGCCTGCAACAGAACAAGCTGGCGCGGCAAGCACTTCCGGAAATCCAGTGGCCACTATGGAAACCAAAACTTGCGCGTTTGGAACCGATGATCGGAATCGAAAACAAATTTTCTAAACGATTCCAATGGCATCGTTATTTTTTAAACGGTTCCCAGTTGGAACCGGTTCTCGATGCCCAACCCTAATCTTGTGAAAAGGGCATTATACCACCCCTTTAAATCGTACACATTTTCTCATCCATGTAAAAAGGGTCCGCTGTCAGCAGGTTAAATGACTAGAAAGTCATGTTTATTATATTTGCATTTAGTTATTGTCGTTCACTGTACATTTACAAGCCTAGTAAAGTTGAAAAAACTGTTTAAGCGCAGATCATTTATAGTAGCGGTTGTTTTTATAGTTTATAGTTTTTATATTTAAAAATATATATAAAATAATTTGAATATAATATGTATAATTAAAATTTTGTGTGTTTATTTACACTATTCCTTTCTCTCTTTCTCTGCATATAAAATAAATGATATGCAATATTTTATACTTGTAGTTTATATATGTGTGTATAAAGTCTGAAATCTGAAGTCTGATATAGTAATGACTGTGAGTAAATTAGAAGAGCCTCTTGATACTCACACTGGACGTCCAGCATCACTGATGCGTTCTGAGCGCCGTGTTCGTTCTGAGCTGTACAGACGTATCGTCCGCTGTGTGTCGGGTCGGTGTTGCTGATGGTCAGGTTCTGTCCGCTCTGCACTGGTTTCAGTGGTTCTTCAGTGTCTCTGTACCAGGTGTAGTTGAGCACCGGTGGGTTTGCATCACTGCTGCAGCTCAGAGTCACTGAACGGCCCTCCAGAACAAAACCAGATGCATTTACATGCGCAGATGTGTTTTTAGGAGCATCTAATGGAGAAGAAAAACATTCAGGCAATTATGTTATGATTTACAGCACTAATTCTAGATGATCAGACAGTATTTATTGAAATACGTCTTACACTGAACACGTAGCGTACGGGTCTCTTGTTTTGTGATCTGCTTCTGAAGCTGGTGTGTTACAGTGCAGGTGAAATTGGCTAAATGATGACGGTGAGTTACAGTGAAGATCAGATCAGAGATGAGCTCAGTTTGCTCCTGACGCTGCTGTTGTGTGACGCTCTCGTTGAGGAGATGTTCAGGAGACGAGGTCCATGTGAGATTTGCTGGATGAGAGGAACAGAAGATCTTAGTCGAGCAGCGCAGATTCACAGAGCTTCCCTCCTTCACCTCCGTCACCTCCGTCACCTTCTTCACCTTCTGCTGATCCTTAAACAGACTCACTGTGGGTTCGGGTGGAGAATCTACAACACATAGAGATACAGTCAAACATTACAGGATTATCATATCCAATAATGAAGGCACATATTTAACAGTAGTAGATTTATTTATTATTTATGTCCAGTAACATTATCCAACTCATTTTGCATCGCAGACATAAGCTATTTTCTGTGAATGTGCGAGACTTCTGATTCATAAGCCGCATATTAGTAAATGATTAGAAGAAAAACTCTGCAGTAATTGGTAGGGCTGGGTATCGATTCAGATGTTACAATTCGATTCGATTTCGATTCGCAAGCTCTCCATTCGATTCGATCTCGATTCGATTTCGATTCTAAATTCGATTTCGATTCGACTCAATGAATATATGAAGAGTTCAGATGCAAAAGCCTCTAAATGCCATCTGAAATTTTCTTATAGAATTATAATTTTTATCAAGCTTGTATATTTAAGTTAAGTAATTTCTCTTAAATGACAATTAATAGGTAATCTTCATTGCCATTTGAGTGAAATGATTGAATTTAAATATACAAGCTTGATAAAAATGATCATTCTATAAGAAAATTTCAGATGGCATTTAGAGGCTTTTGCATCTGAACTCTTCATATATTTAATACAAATACTATATTTATAAAAAAATGTTTTTTTTTAAAAGTGAACATAAGTTTACAAGTGGTTAATTAATAAAAAGAAATTAAGAGCTACAAACCTGTATATTAAACTCTTTATTTTAGGTACACTTGGGTACATTAAAACAGAATCCTATTTACCTGTGCCCTTCCTGTCTAACAGGTAGGACATATGCAGAAATTGAATAAAGTTATCAAACAGTCTGCGCTGCATTAATTATAAATTATATATAGACTAATCCTTATTAAAGTTGCAAAAGTTCTTTAGTCAAGAGCAGTGAGTATTTTTCTCTGTTCCCTTTGTTCTTTGATTAACTTTAACGACAGAGATAATTAGTGGCTACTGTGTACTGTCCCTTTAAGACCAGCCGCTGCTGACAGAGACGCGGATCTCACACGCGCCTCATTCTCTCACGAGTCACAACACTTCACGTTCATCATAAGACTGCTCTCATGTTATGAAGATACTCGATAAAAAGACATTTTGGCGACATTTTATAACGCACGATATCAGCGCGAGTCCTTCTGTGTGTCACAGTCAGGACATTCACAGGGAGCAAGCTCTTTTTTGTCTTGTCACGCATGAATGGTTTAAAAACCTTGAATGAATAAGAGCGGGATTATGTGACACTAGCCAAAGGATGACAAAAATTAACAGATGCTGCATTAATTGCATTAACAGCCCAAATTTGTTTATTTCGTAAAAAATCGCAGCATTTTGCATCATATAATTGCGTAGGCTTGACATCGCGATTGCGATATGATTAATCGTGCAGCACTAGTTGAGGTTATTTTATGAAATTTTATAAAATCTCACAGCATTAGTGTTTGCAAGCCTATGAACAGTGGAGGAAAGCTAATACTGGCTTTTGGGTAGTAGATAAATAAATATGGAAAAAAATCGATTCGTGGCGTTTGAGGATCGATTTTGAATCGACCACATTTAAAAAAAAACGATTAATCAAAAAATCAATTTTTTTGCCCAGCCCTATAGTAACTGGTAAAACTATTTGCACTACAAACCAGCGTTTGTGATAATAAATCAAAATAATATGATAACAATTACCAGTTTGCAATATAAAGCAGCATAACAGACAGTTTTTGTACAAGTTAATAACTGGTAGTGAATGTCACCAGAAGCTTCGCACAATCATGTTACTAATGGCCGCGCCACACTTACATTTAGATGGAAGCAGCATGAACAATATGACACTCACTTATGACAACAATTTCAACTTTCTCTTTAGGTTCGGTGTAGCTATATTTCAGTCCTCCGCTGCCTTCAACTCTGAAGAAATACAACCCTTCATCCCTCTGACGGACATTATGGAAGCGGGTGGTGCAGTTTTTCTCTGTAGGAGTGCCAAATATTTCTCCTTTTAACGATCCAGTGTCGGGGCTACTGGAGTCAAACACTACAGAGTGTGTAGTAGAGAAAGGGTTTCCGTCTTTATACCATATTCTCTTTACATCTTCAGTGAGTTCTGTTACATATTGTTGACCAATAACAAATGTGCAGGGTATGAAAACACAGGATCCTTGTAGAGCTTCTACTTTCTTCGGCAGACTGATACTAAAGTCACAAAAAACTCCTAAAACACACAGACAAGAAGATCTGATCACAGAGTTTAACATGTAGAATAAACTGCTGCACTTATTCATATGGAAATTATTTCAGAATATTAATTCAGCAGAGGAATAATCTATAAGAATGAAACCTTGTATCAGACATCCAGTGAGGAGGAACGTCACAGATATTTCCATCATTTACATTCACTCCACCTTACAACAGAAAATACAAACACACAATCATATACACTCTTAAAATAAACTGAAGAACCTTTAACATCCATTGAATCTTTCCATTCCATAAAAGCTTCTTTATAGTGAAAAAACAATGTTCTTTAGATTATTAAAAGGTTCTTCATATTAAGAAAAAAATGGTTCTTTTACATAAATTGTTCTTCTATGGAATCGCTGTGAAAAAAACCCCACCCTTTTGGAACTTTTATTTTTAAGAGTGTATAAACTTAACAACAGTTATTTCCTTTTTAAACTTTGGTGTAAACACTATAAATCCAAAAACAATTTTTCATGAGAGATAAATGTCATGAGAAAATATACAGGCTACTGAATCAAAACTCTAAATCACTGAAAATCTTACATTTTTATTTTTTAGAAAGATTAAAAATTGTTTCATTTTGAACATGTTTTACAACCACAAAGTTTGTCAAAAGACTGAAAATCGCGACAGAAGTTTTAGTGTGTTGTGTGTAAATGACTTACCGGAGAAGAGTGAAAGAGCGACTGTGACTCTTCTACACTGGATAGAGGGAGATCTGTGTGTGGAAACAACATGTCTTTACTTCTATTAGAGTTTTACCACTTCCCCTTTCAGTCCAAACTAAATAACTATTGCCTGACTGAGTAATATATGCTAATCAGTATGAAGCTTATTGAATAATATTCAAAAAATAATTTCTTTATATTTACTTGAAACATCTTGTGAGATCCAGTAACGCTTAATAATTACTAAATATTATTCAGGAATAAGTGTTGAATCACATTTAAAACGCAATCTGTTAAGGAAACATTAACATTTCATTACTTCGTGTTTCTTAGTTTTAAGGTTGGCTATTATAGTATTACAGTAAGAAACATGAGAAATTGAGGACTAAATAGCTCGCAGATTCTTTCTTACCCAAGATAGTGAATTTGTTACCAAATGTTTTAACTAAACTCAATAGTTGTCAGCCCTGAACAATAGACGCATGTCCTCTTGTGATCTGCTATTGGTGAGTAGCTACATTGGTGGCTTAATCCCCTGATTATTGTCGAAAGCCCCTGATCTTTTTGAAGATTCACTCACATTATAAACGTAAAATAATATAATATACATTTTAATATAAATTTTGTTTGTTCACCCTTGTCTAGTGGGAATAAGAATCAGGCGTAGCCGCCTACTTGGCTGGAGATTCCCCTTTAATGCTGCTAGATCCATAATTGGTCAGTTGTTCTGTAACGTAGCTGAGAAATGCAGGCGAAGACGAGGATCTAAATGCAGTGTAAGATAATTTAGTAATTCTGACATGTCAATTTAGCTCAAAAGGAATTATTAATTAATTTATAGGGAATTCGAAAGAATCACTTATTCCGACCGAGCAAATGACTCGTCCAGGGTTCATTTGAACCGGCCGTAACTATCAGCTCTGCCGCGGATATAAATATACAAATTATAGTGAAACACTATTTATTAACAAGGTAACTTAGATCAGCATTTTAAGACATTAAATTCGTAAGCACATAACACAAGTAACATATCTTTAAAATACAAACAAGACTTTATTGATTTTTCTAACACATAACACTAATATCTAACACCAACACACGCACACATTCATACGAGTTGCAGAAAGAAAGAGAGTGAGGAAAGAATGAGTTTTAAGAGTGAGATGATGAAATCCCAAGTTTCTATGTGCACTTATAAGACATGACCTGAACGAACCATCAATCATTAATTTAACCCTTCTATCGTTTCTTAGGCGGGTTATAAAATCTATATCAATGCACCAGTTAAGTTTAAGAGTCTGGAGTCTACTTGCTTGTCTTTGCTTTTGGGGATTCCTTTCGTCTGCGTGAAAGGGGTTTCCCAGGTTCGCTGGCGTCTCCTCGTGCCTGGATAGATGACTGGGGCGGCCAATCACGTGGTGTGCTGGTGGATGAATGGAGAGTCTTTGAAGCTAGAAGCAGGCTTTGCAGTCGAATCGTGGACCGAAACTTTGCCGCAAAACTTAACTTAGAACCGAGACTCACAACGGAAAAGAAAACTAAGAAAATAAAGAAAATTGAGACGAGAGTAGTTAGATGGCTTGAATGAAGCTGTTTAACCCATGTTCTTCTGATCTTGATTTGGGTTCTTTCGTCTGCTCGACTACATAGTTACTCGTCTGTCTGGTTACTCCGTCATGGCTTCTCCATGATCGTTTTTGAACCTACTTTTCTTCTATCTTCTGCCCAAAGCTTTGTTCGGATCCTAAGATTTTTAAACTCAAATGTTTGTCCAGCCTCCTGGATGAATTCTGACCAATTAGACACTGTCTAGAGGTGGCATTTTCTTCACTTCTCATCGTAAATCATGCGTTATCTGTGATCTCCTTACTCTCCAGCTAGCAGAGAGAAAAGAGGCCACAGTTTAGACATCATTACTATTATAAGAATACAAAACATTTTACACAGATTTCAATCAAGCCATCTTTTGAATTAAGAACATACAATCATACTGATAGGAAACAAGACACACTTTCATTCAAACATCTAATAGTTATAACAATTCCATGACTTATATGGGATCTAAAGCAGATTAGACACACATGTAGGTTGTAGTGATGTTACGTATGACACTGAAGCTTCGATGTGCGTATCACACATGCGACACAATCTCTAGTGAAGCCCCGTATCGGGGTGTGTATTGGTTTACTAGAGTCACGTGATCGCCGACAAACGAAGCCTCACTTTCTGTCCAATCACGTGCGTGTTTTGCTTTGGGTGTCAGAAGGCTCGAACCCCAGATCTTATTTAACAAGTCATTGTTGGCTCTGTCTGGTTGATGGGTTTGTGAGGAGAGTGCTGTACTTTAAAAGTTAATCAATATATTACATTTAAATAACCAACATTTATTTTTCACTACTTAGGCTATAATTTTTTTGTTGTTTTTGTTTCTTTTTGTTTTTGTAAAATCTTTGCACTTTTTGGTGATTTTAGGTAATTTGGTGTTGGTATTTGTGTTTAGGGTGGGATTAGGGGGGAAGGGATAGGGTGTTGGTGTTTGGTGAAGGGTTTGTATTTAGAGCAATGGCAACAGACAAAAATAATAAATATAATTAAAAACTTTATCACCTTTCTGTCATTCCTACAGTTAAGCACTATCAGTAACAAGTGTCATAAGCACATTTAATAACAGATGATCCTATCAGACAATGTCCTTATTCATTTTGTGTGTGTGTGTGTGGAGAGAGAGAGAGAGAGAGAGAGAAGGCCTACATTAAATCTTGTTGAATCATATAAGCTTATATTATATTTTATTGTCACACTTTAATGGAAAATTGAATTTATTTAATGAACAAATGAAACACAAACATGTAAGGCTTTTATTTGTACACATAACATTGAAACTATGGAGTGTGTTGTGGTTGCTTCATCTGCCAGAGCTTCTAACACAGGCTTCTGGCTGCTTTATTTTAAATAACCACCAGATGGCGCTGTTCTCGACCAGTTCTCGACACTCTCGAAGCTTTGAATCTTTTCCCGGAACAGTCAGGGGAAAGCCTCAGTGATTCATGAGGCTTCATTTCCCCCATCCCTACTGACAAAGTAACAAGTGAAACACAAGGGTTATAAATACACAGGGACAAACAAGCTAAACAAGATAACAAGGGGGCGTGGCTAATTAGAAACACCTGGGAAGACTAATAAACAAGAAAAACTACAAAGGACTACAAAACATGGCACAGAACAGGAAATAACAAAAGTCCACACAAGACAGGAATCATGACACTTTGACACCCAGTGCTCTTTTCCATTTTGTTCACTTTTTTTTAAAAGCACAAACGTGTTCGTTCATTTAACTCACAGCAGTTTTAAAACCTTCATAATAAAAAATAAAACCTTCAATAATAAAAAAATATTTGTCCAAAAATTATGAAAGGATACGTTTTTATTTAAAGGGGTCATATAATGGTACATGCACTTTTACAAGTTGATTGTACTGAAATGTGTGTTGGCAGTGCCTGTACACAACCATCATATAACAGGGTGTCCGTGGGGTTGTAAAAAGTATTAAAAGGTAGTAAATGAAATTAGCCAAAATTAAGGGCATTACAAAGTATTAAAAAGTAATAAACGTCATCTGACGAGGTATTACATTTCCGAACCCCCATCCAACTAGGCCTATGAGTTTCAATTTGTGTTAAGTGCAGGCCTTTCTTCTAAAATTCCAAAAATTCGCGTGTATTTATTTATATGTTGCGAGTAGGACCTGAGCGATATCATGTGACTTGGTGCTCGTTCGCGCGCAGCGTGCGCTGAAACAAACTGGGTACCCGGCTGGTTTGCTGCTTAACCTGTTTGCGAGTTCGCTTCTATTTCAGTCATTTAAGAGACATCAGGGTTTTTCCTGCATTGAATTTTTTTTTTGCGGCCGCCAAAGCCTTATTTGATCGGTGAGTAGCCTAATGTAGATGACTGCTGCGCTTGTGACAGGGTGCATGTTAACTGAAAGAACGAGCAGAGAGAGAGAGACCCGGTCGCGCGCGCACTCTCTCCACTCTTGCTCTCTCTCATCCTCGCTATATTAATCAAAATCTATTGACACGATGGTAAAAGGTCGGAAGACCGAAGTTTCACGTGGAGCATTCGGAGATTTATTTCTTGAATTACCGCTGGGTGTGAATTGTGCTAAAATACACTGCCTTATCTTCTCTGAAAAGCGTTCCGCACATTTAGCTGACATAAACCACACTTTCAATAAACAAAAAAAAAAACTATCCAGTGATGAAATGTTTTCTGTGTTGACACAAATCTTGTGCGATGTCCTAAACTGCTGGGATAATCACACAATGCGTACACGTCCGCTAATGACACATCGCATAATTCGCGAACTAATGACTCCTTTGAACTGATTCACTTTAATGAATGGTTAAAATAACTGATCTGTCCGACACGGAACTCACGAGACGTCTGAATCGGTGTGTAACAAATCGGTAACACTTTATAATATGGTTCCATTTATTAAACTCTAGTCAACTATATTAATTAACATTAACTATTAATAAACTGCACTTCTACAGCATTAATTAATCTTTCTCAATGTTAATTTCACCATTTACTAGTAGCCTACATTATTGAAATCAAAAGTTGTATTTGTTAACATTAGTTAATGCACTGTGAAGTAACATGAACAAACAATTCATGTATTCATGTATGTAAACTACGTAGTAATTTCAGGTTATTTATGTTATAATGTGTAGACACATTACCAAAAAAAATTAAATAATAATTTAGTTTAGACTGGAGTGAGGTGAAACCAGAAAAAAAGTGCAAAGCAAGTTATTGTTATCTAGCAGCTAATTTTTTTTTATCTTGCAGCTAATTTTATTAAATTGTACAGTATATGGTAGAAAATTTGACTATTAATTAAAGGGATAGTTCACTTTGAAATTAAATTTTGGTATGTTTTAGCTTACCTCAAGGGCATCCAAGATGTAGGTGTCTTTTTTTCCGCAGTAGTTTCAATTTTGATATTTTTAGGTCAAACCGTTTTTGTCTGTCAGTCATATAATGCAGGTCTATGGTCACGGTCTCAAAGAGCACGCACAGAGTCCAAATTAAAACAATTCCCCATCGTCCAAATTAAACAATTCCCCATCGTAAGTACACATTGATGGCCTAAGACACGAAACAAGCGGTTTGTGTGAGAAAACGAACAGTATTTATATCGATTTTAGCTCTTATACACAGCCACGTCCAAGTGATCTGAGGGCGCTCGCGCATCCTGGTGTGTGACGTGTACCGCTCGTTTCGTGTCTTGGGCCATCAATGTGTACTTACGATGGGGAATTGTTTAATTTGGACGATGGGAAATTGTTTTAATTTGGACTCTGTGCATGCTCTTTGAGACAGTGGCCATAGACCTGCATTATATGACTGACAGACAAGAACGGTTTGACCTAAAAATATAAAAATTGAAACTACTGCGGAAAAAAAGACACCTACATCTTGGATGCCCTTGAGGTAAGCTAAAACATACCAAAATTTAATTGCAAAGTGAACTATCCCTTTAAAATAAACTTTTTAATGCTACTTTTTTTATTCTACTTTTTGATATTGATATGATTATAGACCAAAATAATTATCAGGTCTAGCCAGAAGGATTTTATCTTACAAAGCTATGAAATCAAGTGGTAAAATCACAGCTTAAAAAACAAACAAAAAAACGTTAATTTTCACTTTACAGTTAAACTGGATTTTGCAGCTTGAAGTCGTGCTGGTATTAAAAAATATTGTGAAGGTATTAAAAAAGGTATTAAAAGGTATTAAATTCAACTTAAGAATTTCTGTATATACCCTGTATAATGATAAAAATCCATCCAGTGGTCTTTTTTTAATCCCCTTATATGTTTTCCCCCGTCTCAAATCGAGCCGTCTGACTGTGTGACGTCACACGGTCGGACGCCCCTCCCACGATTGTTAATTGACAGCAGCGTTTCAACACAGACCCGCCCTGAGCGAGCTGTCATCATAGTCCGCGCGGACATTGTTGATACGCTGGAGCAGAATGGCGTCTAAACGATTGTGGTGTCCTGTTCTTGGGTGTAATAACGAACACAGCAGTCATTTTGATGTTCCTAAATCCGAACCGCTGAAGACGCAGTGGCTGAGTTTTGTTTTCGAAGGGAATATTCCCCACGATCAACGTCAATGCTTTCATGTTTGCGCGAATCATTTCTCACCAGACTGCTTTATAAAGGAGGGTCAGTATAAAGCTGCTCCTGAAAAAAGGATCGGTACCAACTATTCGTGTTCCTGCTGCACCTCCAGAAGAAGTGAGTGTAACGTTTTATTAACCTTTATATTAATCTTTGCAAATCGCTTGCACGCTTCACGATGAATGCGGCTAAGGTTTACACTCAGGGTACATTACGACATGTTTTCAATGTACAACGTTCTCAATATAATTCATAATGCCAAGTTTATAATGAACAACGCGTTATGGTTATTGTGTTATTACAAACGGTGTACGCAGTACGCACAGACCAGAGGGGCGGGGTGAGCAAAGCTCATTATCATTTAAAGACACATGCACTTAAATGGCGTGCTGAAAACAGAGCTGTTTTTGACCAGGTAAAATTAGTGTTTTCTTACAATACTAATGAGAATTTTTAATTAAAGTGTATTACAAACTTTTCATTTAGACCCTAAAGAATCATAATAACTTGTACAAAAATGGCATTATATGACCCCTTTATCTTTTTTTGTTTAGCATTTTAAATGAGTTCAAAATTGTATTTTATTATATCAAAATATCCGCTCAGTGTGTATCATTGAGAAACGTCCTGCTCGAGTTGTCCTTGCGATGGAGGTTCGGGTTGAATGACTAGTTCATCCAGTGTTTCATAATCGCACTCGCGCTTGGATTGATATGGTAAAAGCGACGTCATTGTTCGTTACTGTGTTTAGTTTATGGTGTATCAAGTCTCAGGACAAGCAGAGCTGACGTTGTTATGGCAATGGGCGCTTTTGTTTTCGACACGCACGCTGTACGCTGTAAACCAATCACAACAGACTGAGCTCTCTGGCCAATCAGTGCAGAGTAGCTCGCGGAAAGGAGGGATTTAGAGAGATTGATTCATCTGACGAGTCGTTTGAGAATCATTGAAAATGTGGTGATGTGCAAATGTATTTTATGAGAAAATTTACGTTTTTTTACCTTTGATGCATGTAAACCTGTGGTAGGAGACTCCAAAACAACATTAGGAAACTTTAAAATAGCATAATAGGGGTACTTTAACAAAGATGAATCTGTATTTAATTTGTACAGTTTAACACTACAGTGTTATTTTACATTTAATTATTACATATCTGTACCTGAATACTACTGTTGGAACTTACTTTATTTGTAACTTTACCAATTACCATATCTATCACTTTCATTACAAAAAATTCTCCATCAAACATTTTCACCATATAAAAACACTATATTGTGGTGTAAATACTCGAGTCCAATATACTAATGATTGTGCTGTACAGACGTATCGTCCGCTGTGTGTCGGGTCGGTGTTGCTGATGGTCAGGTTCTGTCCACTCTGCACTGGTTTCAGTGGTTCTTCAGTGTCTCTGTACCAGGTGTAGTTGAGCACCGGTGGGTTTGCATCACTGAGTACGTTTACATGCACCCTCATAATGCGATTATAATGGGATTTTGGCAATATTGCGATTAAACTTTACCTCATGTAAATGTAATACTTCGATGAAACTAATGAGATTAAGCTTATAATCGTAGTAACCATATTTGCATTAAACGCAATAAACAGGAATTTAAACACCTTAATCTCAGTGCTCGGTTCTACAATGTGTGTTGTTCACACAACTTCATGAATGAACTCTTTTTCTGAAGTTTTCTCTTCTCCAAATCACTAAACTGTCAACACAACTCAGGGTTCCAGACTGCGACCAAAATGGTATGTGGTCGCATTTGTGCGAGTGCATGGTCATGTACTACTCAGTTAAATTCACGCATGAATTTTCCTGCATTGAACTTGTTTTAGCGCCCGCCAAAGTGAATTTTTGTCCCGACAAAGTCTTATTTGATCGGTGAGTAATCAAGCGGCAACATTCTGATCTGAAAAATGAAGCCTACCCGGAAGTGCGAAAAACTGCAATACATCGAAAATCCGCTAGGGCGAGGTCCCAAAAGGGAGCAAATGTCCATAGCCCCCATGTTAAAATGTCCGTTTTCACAGCATAAATTCATGTTTTTACAGGTTGGTCCCATGGACTTTTATTGTATTTTTCGATAGGTTCCGAGTGCCTGACAACCATGAGGGCTGTGAATTTTTTTCTAACTCGTTAGTTTAGATCGTATTTAGATATAAAATGTATGACAATAAGGGCGTGGTTAACTTTGATTGACAGCTTGATTGACAGCTGACAAGGCAGCGCCACGGAGAATGACAACATAAGAAGCGCCATTTTTTTATACAATTGACATATAATACTACTGTTTCTGTATCATGAAATGTAGTTTTAAGAGTTTTTCAGGCGAGAATGTAGTTGTTTAAAGCTCAAATCTGTGGTTTATTTATAAAGATTTATGAAAATTGTATCCAGTTGTGAGATCCAGCGATGACCGGGCGCTCGGCGTTCATGTACCCCGCCGGGAACAGCCTTTCCTCGGCTAGTCGTTCTGACGTTTGCCGCTGACTCTGACGTCTCTGTAGTGGTTAAACATGAGATATAATTTGTCTTGTGTATATCTAACGGGCGATTTTTGGTCTTGTAAATCTATAATTTGTTCCCTGGCCTATCGGTTTGGCTGAGGGGAAGTTTCATAAGTTTATAAGCTATTTAACTTTACCATTGTATGGTTAGACTAGATCGAGCGCTGACTTTGTATGTTTGACAGAATTGTTTGCTTTATTTGTATAGCTTCTTGTACCTTTTACTTATACTTTTATAATAGCTAATATTGATAAAACTGAAATTTAACAAAAAGAGACTGGGTTGAGTTTTGTCATTTTAAGTTTTAATACAACGAAGATGATCTGTAATGTTGTTTACTGCAGCATCTGTTGTTTAATACAAATGCACATATTGCCTGGACCATATTAAAATGTGTAATATTTTATATTATATTTAAAACGAAAAGAGGCAGGTTTGTGTTTTATATATATATATATTTTTTTTTATATAAATAGGCAAACGTTATGTGCAGTGAATATAATCAATACGCATTGCCTGAACCACATTTGTGTGGCTATAATGTTTAAGATTTCTTTAAATGAAAACGAAAAGAGTTAGTATGGTGTTTTATAACATATTTCGTTGCCTAAATATACACAGAGATAACCGAAGTAGCAGAGCGAGCGAGTGACGCGCGCTGCGTCAGAAGGTGGGCGGGGTTAGGATTTCCCAAGATTTTCCAAGATGGCGCCGCCCATACCCCCCATAAACGGCTTCAAACCCGTTCTTCAGAAAGTCTATGGGTGACGTCACAGACGCTTTGTCCATATTTTTTACAGTCTATGTGAGTAATGTAGATGAACTGCTGCGCTTGTGACAGGGCGCATGTTTAACTGAAAGAACGAGCAGAGAGAGAGACCCGGTCGTGTGCGCGCACTCGCTCTCTCTCTTCGGAGCCAGGCGAAAGTGTAAACAAGACTTCACCGTCTCCAAACTAAGCGCTGTCTTGCTCTCTCTCCCTCGCACATATTAATCAAAATAAATCGACACGGTGGTAAAAGGTCGGAAGACCAAAGTTTCATGTGGAGCATTCGGAGATTTTTTTTTCCTGAATTACCGCTGGGTGTGAATTGTGCTAAATAAGTTGCCTTATCTTCTCTGAAAAGCGTTCCGGACATTCAGCTGACATAAAAATACACTTTAATTAAACGAAAAAAACGATCCAGTGATGAAATGTTTTCTGTGTTGACACAAATCTTGGATGTCCATGTCTTAACTGCTGGGATAATAATCACACAACGCGCTTGACACGTCCAATTCGCGAACTAATGACTCCTTTGAACCGATTAATTTTAATGAATGGTTAAAACAACTGATCTTTCCAACAGTGAACTCATGAGACGTCTGAATCAGTGTATAACTAATCAGTAACACTTTACAATAAGGTTCTATTTATTACATAAATTACATAAAAAGTATGGTTTGCTTACTCAATCTTAAGCTTTAAAATAAATAAAACCACTTGTTTTTTTGAAAAGAATATTACTACATTTTTCCACACAGTGCTTTCAAGAATCGATAAGAGAATCGTTAAAGAATCGGATCAATAATCAGAATCGTCAGTGGCATTATTATTGATAAAATCTTATGCGAAGACTGTAAAATTATAATCAAACATTAAAGAACATACATGTTTTTTTAATAGTTTTTTTGAGATTTAAAAGATTAAAACATTTTGCTAACATGAGGTCTTGTGTCACTGTCAGTCTTTAACATCAGTGCAAAACTAGGGTATGCAGATTAAGACCACTATTCATCAGCATGCATTGATTAATCAAATGGCATGTAGCAAAAAAAAAAAAAAAAGGTGTGACCAAATCATATGCTGGTGCGACCAACTGAGAAAGTTGGTAGCACCAGTGCAACCAGTGGAAAAGTTAGTCTGGAGCCCTGCAACTCGCTGCGCAGTCTCTGCTCCGTATCTTCATCCAGACGAACGCGACAGCAGTGTAGGCAAACCCGGTGTAGTGCCGAATTCTGTGACTCTAGTAGGCGCTGTAGTGATGGTAGGGTTAAGATTAGGATTGGGATTAGGAGTAGGTTGGATTAGCACAATACACACTGCATGAAAATTGGGATTTCCGACCCCGTAAACGGCCGTAAATCTTCCTAATTTTCGGCAGTTAACGACAATTTACAGCCTGTGAACGTCGCGTTCGTCTGTGCCGAATATTGTCGGAAACGAACCATGACGTATGCAGAGCGCTCGCGCCGGAGGTGTGAATGGCTCTAATTACCATATGAATAGCAGCTCCCGCCAGAGAAAGGCTTGAATTTCCTCACTCACTATTGGTTGAACCCACGTGGTTTAAACAAGAAAAATCACTCGTGATTGGTTGGCAGATCTGTTACTATTGGTCACCCTCGCTCATTATAAATTAAAAAAAAATTAATATTTATATAAATTATGATATATAAATTATTTTTTTATATTCATAATATGCTATTCTGTGGTATATTCATGTCATTGTTAACCTATGGACTACACTATTATTACCATCAAGGACATGAATTTATAAAGGAAAGGAAAATTTGCCAGGGACATGCTGTTTATTCAAAGAAAGAGCTTTATTAGCACAAACACAAAACAATATACACCTATGTACAAAGCATAGATCATCTGCACACACAACAAATTGGAAGCTCAGTGTCTGTTTTCATCTTCGGAGCTGTAGGTGACTAGCGGCGTTCTCTCTGAATTCGATCCACTTTGAAAACGTCTGTGGTGCGTCGCCCTGTATTTAGGAGTCGCCTCTAATCTCGACTGCAGCGTAGCACAGAGCTCTGTGAGCTCCTGGCTGGTGGTTGAACTTCATCGGACATCAGATCTATGGTGGCGCACTTCCAAATGCCCACGTCATCCTCACCTAGCACACCGTCTCGCTTCTAGCAGCTGTAAAAACAACCAATACAGACAATCAGTACTGTGATGCACTGTGTATGGACACAAAACATCTATTAATGCACGTGAAAAATTGTCACATTGACTAAAAATCGTACCCTCTTTCTTCTCGCTCGACTCCGAGCTGAACTCTTCACAGCTTCGGCCTGCAATGCCAGATCTGGTTGTTTGTACCTGAAGCTCCTGCGTACTGTCTCGTAGTACGTCTTACAGGCAGCTGGAAAACAATTAAATGAGAGTGATATGAATAAAAACAACGCAAGTCACAGTAAAATGAAACAAGGAGAAAATAGTAAAAGTTACTTACAATGTCGTCATGATCAGCGTCATGAAAATCGTCTCGGTTACATATGGTAACCCTCGTTCCCTGAGGGAGGGAACGGAGACGTACGTCGTGGTGAACGACGAATAGGAATCTCGCTAGAGAGGCCAATCTACTTCGAGTGAAACTAAAACAAGCCAATACACATTGGCGTGCAATCATTTGCATCAGCTGCGCAGCCTCGCAGCGCGGGTATTTAACGAGCAGCTGGTGTGATTGCACTTCAGTTTTTTGCTGAGGAGCCAAGCCTGAAAAGCTGGTCGCCCCGGCGGGTAGCAGCAGATGTGGCGACGGGACGTACGTCTCCGTTCCCTCCCTCAGGGAACGAGGGTTACCATATGTAACCGAGACGTTCCCTATCGTCCGGTCACTACGACGTACGTCGTGGTGAACGACGAATAGGAATCCCTAGTAAAGCGCCACAGCTGCTGCACCCCATCCAGCGCCCCGTGTAAGCCTCCACACCTTCTTGCCTGGAAGGACGATAGGAGAGGGCTTACACCGAGAGTATCCGTCACTGTTGTTCCGTTATAACCCATACAGTGAGATTATTGGATAACACTGGGAAAGCGTGCCCGATCTGAGGGAGGGGAACGCTGCGGGAGCCACATTCTTAAGGAGAGTTATGTGGGAATAGACATATGGACTAACCCGAGGGTTGTACTGCATATGAGTAATGGGTGACTTAGCCCAAGGGAAAGACACGGGCTTCCATTAGGAGCAGCCGTGGAGAATATACACATATGGGATCCCCGTAGGGTCACACATATGGGACCCAGCCTAGACCCGGTTCTCAAGGATTCAGCGGACAAGGCCTGGCACCGGACACTCCGCCATGTCCGGGCCGAGGGTGTTTGGAGGACTCAACAGGTTTTGACTCTGGAGTAATAAGGTGCACAGTAGGATGCAGCAAGCCGACAGAGCCGGTACTCACCGTGCTTCTACCCGTTTAGGGTGAGAACACGGGAGGACACGGGCTCTACACGTAGGCTATAGAATCTAGCGAACGTGTTAGGTGTCGCCCAGCCCGCAGCTCTACAGATATCTGTTAGCGAGGAGCCACGTGCCAGCGCCCAGGAGGATGCAACGCCTCTCGTGGAGTGTGCATGCAACCTGAGCGGACAGGGCACGCCTTGAGATTGGTAAGCCAAGGCGATGGCATCCACTATCCAGTGGGCCATCCTCTGCTTGGAGACAGCCTTTCCCTTCTGCTGGCCTCCGTAACAGACAAAGAGCTGGTCTGAGGTCCTGATGCTTCGAGTTCTGTCCACGTACATACGCAGAGCGCGAACGGGACAGAGCAAAGCCAGGGCTGGGTCTGCCTCCTCCAGGGGCAGCGCTTGCAGGTTCACTACCTGATCTCTAAAGGGAGTGGTAGGAACCTTGGGCACATAGCCAGGCCGGGGTCTCAGTACAACATGGTTGTCACCCGGCCCGAACTCTAGGCACGATTCGTCGACCGAAAATGCTTGCAGGTCCCCTACCCTCTTGATCGAAGCCAGTGCAATCAGCAGCA
Organism: Leuciscus leuciscus; assembly: GCF_965113295.1. NCBI lineage: Eukaryota > Metazoa > Chordata > Actinopteri > Cypriniformes > Leuciscidae > Leuciscus > Leuciscus leuciscus. The sequence continues at coordinate 4,383,212 of NC_138728.1, forward strand.
AAGTCTTCAAGGAGAGAAGCTTTAAGTCTGCTGACTGCAAAGGCTCAAAGGGAGCATCCTGAAGTGCTCGAAGCACCAGGGAAAGGTCCCAAGAGGGTATGGAGGGAGGACGAGGAGGATTTAATCGTCTCGCCCCCCTAAGGAACCTGACGACCAGGTCGTGCTTTCCTACTGTTTTGCCATCTATGTGGTCATGATATGCTGAAATAGCAGCAGCATGTACTTTAAGGGTGGAGGGAGACAGCCTTCGCTCCAACCCTTGCTGCAAGAAGGAAAGCACTGACCCTATCGAACATCTTCGGGGGTCCTCTCTACGGGAGGAACACCACTCGACGAACAGGTTCCACTTCAAGGCGTACACACGTCTCGTAGACGGTGCTCGCGCAGAAGTGATGGTGTTAAGCACCTCTGGGGGTAAGTCACCTAGAACCTCCGCGTCCCGTCCAGGGACCAGACATGGAGTTTCCAGAGGTCCGGACGCGGGTGCCATAGGGTGCCCCGTCTCTGAGTCAGAAGATCCTTCCTCAGAGGAATGGGCCAGGGAGGGACTGTCACGAGGAGCATGAGTTCTGGGAACCAAGTCCGGGTGGGCCAATAGGGAGCCACCAGAAGGACCTGCTCCTCGTCCTCCCTGACTTTGCACAGGGTCTGTGCAAGTAGGCTCACTGGGGGAAATGCATATTTGCGGAGGCCCCGGGGCCAGCTGTGTGCCAGTGCATCCGTGCCGAGTGTTCCCTCGGTCAGGGAGTAAAACAACTGGCAGTGGGAGGTCTCTGAGGAGGCAAACAGGTCTACCTGAGCCTCTCCGAACTCTCTCCAGATCAGCTGAACCACCTGGGGGTGGAGTCGCCATTCTCCCGGGAGCACAGCTCGTGATAGCTCGTCGGCCACACGGTTGAGCACACCGGGGACATACATGGCTCGAAGCGACCTCAGATGCTTCTGACTCCAAAGGAGGAGATGGCGGGCGAGTTGCGACATGCGACGGGAGCGTAGACCACCTTGACGGTTGATGTACGCAACGGTCGCAGTGTTGTCCGTACGGACCAGCACGTCTCTGCCCTGTAGCGGCCTTTTTAGGCGGCTCAGAGCGAGACGAACTGCTAGCAACTCGAGGCAGTTGATGTGCCAGTGCAGTTGGGGGCCCGTCCACACCCCTGATACTGCATGCCCGTTGTACGTGGCACCCCAGCCGGTGGCAGAGGCATCTGTGAATACCACAGCATGCCTGGACACCTGTTCCAAGGGGACTCCTGCCCGAAGGAACGAGGGGTCTGACCACGGGCTGAAGGTCTGGCGGCACGCCGGTGTGATTGCCACCCGGTGAGTGCCGTGATGCCACGCCCATCTCGGGACTCGGCCGTGAAGCCAGTGCTGAAGCGGTCTCATATGAAGCAGCCCGAGCGGAGTTACCGCTGCTGCCGCTGCCATATGCCCCAGGAGCCTCTGAAAGAATTTCAGTGGGACCGCCGTCCTGCCTTTGAACGTGTTCAAGCAGTTCAGCACCGACTGAGCGCGTTGCTCTGTGAGACGCGCTGTCTGGGCGACCGAATCCAACTCCATACCGAGATAAGAGATCCTCTGCACGGGGGCGAGTTTGCTCTTCTCCCAGTTGACCTGAAGGCCCAGCTGGCTGAGGTGCCTGAGCACGAGGTCCCTGTGTTCGCATAACTGATCTCGAGAGTGTGCCAGTATGAGCCAGTCGTCGAGATAGTTGAGAATGCGAACGCCCTGTTCTCTCATGGGAACAAGGGCCCCCTCCGTGACTTTCGTGAAGACACGAGGAGACAGGGCCAGCCCGAAGGGCAGGACCTTGTACTGATATGCTCGACCCTCGAACGCAAAGCGCAGAAACGGCCTGTGTCGAGGAAGAATCGAGACATGAAAGTACGCGTCCTTCAGGTCGATCGCTGCAAACCAATCCTGGGGACGGATGCATTCGAAAATGCGTTTCTGCGTAAGCATTTTGAACGGTAGCTTGTGAAGGCTCCGATTCAAAACTCGCAGGTCCAAGATCGGTCGTAACCCACCACCTTTCTTGGGTACAATGAAGTAGGGACTGTAGTGCCCTGACCTCATATCGGCTGGAGGGACCGGCTCTATCGCGTCCTTCGCCAGTAGGACTGCGATCTCCGTGCGCAAGACATGGGCATCGGCTGCTCTCACTGTAGTGGAGTGGATGGCCCGAAACTTGGGGGGACGCCGGGCGAACTGAATCGCATAGCCGAGCCTGATGGTCCGAATGAGCCAGCGAGACGGACTGGGGAGCGCTAGCCAGGCTCGCAGAGACCGTACAAGCGGGACCAAAGGGACCGTAGGCGTACCCGGAGTGGGGCAGCGAGGTGGAACACAGGGGCTCGGCTCGGGAGGCTCTCTCTGGGAGGCGGCCCGTAGCGGAGTCTGAGTGTGCTGTGCAACACTTACCTGGTTCCACGAGGCCGGAGGTGCAGGAGGCGGCTTGGTTGCGTTCTCGAACTGCACACTGCTGCCTGCTGGCGATAGAAGAGGCGGATGAGAGTGGTGAGGATTCTCTCCTGGCTTTGCCGCCCTTCTTAGCGGGCTCCTGGACGGGCGGGGCGGCCCGCCTGCGACTGGCTCCACGGCGCCGTTTAGATGGAGGCTGCTGCGGCGGCGCGGGAGCAGGGGCAGACGCAGGAGGCCGCCCTCGGCGACGAGCAGACTGAGGGGCCGCAGGCGGTGGGGTGGGAGCAGCAGCTGGCCGTCGCGGCAGGATGTGTCTGATGGCCTCAGTCTGCTTTTGTACAGCCGAGAACTGCTGGGCGAAGTTCTCGACCGCGTCGCCGAAGAGGCCGGTCTGGGACACGGGGGAGTTAAGGAACCGGAGCTTGTCGGTCTCCCTCATGTCGGCCAGACACAGCCAGAGATGGCGTTCCTGGACCACCATGGTGGACATCGCACGACCCACCGACCGCGCGGTCACCTTCGTCGCACGAAGCGCGAGGTCCGTCGCGATACGAAGTTCCTGAAGAACTTGGGGAGCGTGACCACCCTCGTGCAGGTCCTTCAGTGCCTTGGCCTGATGGACCTGCAGCAACGCCATAGCGTGCATGGCAGAGGCGGCTTCCCCACAGGCCTTGTAAGCCTTGCCGGTTAAATCCGACGAGTACTTACAGGCCCGGGAAGGAAGACACGGTTCTCCACGCCAAGTGGAGTTAGGGCACAGTTGCATCGCAACGGCCCGTTCCACTGGCGGGATACGCGTGTATCCCTTAGCCGCCCCGCCATCAAGGGTGGTGAGGGAGGAGGAACCACTGGGACGGTTTCTGGCAGTAAAAGGTGCCGTCCATGTCCCCGTAAGCTCCTCATGCACTTCCGGGAAGAAAGGCACTGGGGTGGGTTGCTGAGAACCAGCACGCGCCACCCCGAGATACCAATCGTCCAACCTCGAGGGTTCGGGACACGGTGGAGGATTCCACATGAGCCCGACCCCTTTGGCGGCCCGGGAAAGCATGGCCATCATCTCCGGGTCCGTCTCAGGCACCGCTGGCACACCCGAAGGAGGCAGCGGTGCCGAGTCGTCGTCCGCAGAGAGGTCTGACCCACCCTCCGATGCAGCGATCGACATCTGGTCTTCAGGGGGAGCCCCAAAGGAGACAACCGGTACACACCGCGAGGATGGTCCAGCTTTCTCCAATGGGGGCTCCACTGGCTGCGGAGCGTGAGAGGGGTGAGGGTTCCTAGGGGGTTGGTTCCCCGAAGGAGACGCGCTCACCGTAATCCTCAGGTCACCCGTGTCACTGCCCGAAGCAACCCTCTGAGGAGGATTGGATCGAGGCAGAGGCACGGGGACTCCGCCCCTTTGCAGGAACGTGAGTCTCGACCGCAGCTCCGCGATGGTCATCTTCCCACAATGGGTACATGACTCATCCACCAACGCTGCCTCAGCGTGTTTAATGCCCAGACACACGAGGCAGCGTTGGTGACCATCCCGTGAACCCAGGTAACGACCGCATCCAGAAACACACAGATAGAAAGTCATCTTTAAAAAGACGCTCTCTATCTGTGTAAGCTCTTTTAGGGACTGCTCTCACTGGTGCTGAAACACGCAGGGGAACAGTCACTGCGAACACAGACAGGAATGTGCACCAGTCTGTGCGCTGTCTCTCTCTTACCAGCTGTTAGAACAGCCTTTGAGCGCTCTAATGGCGCACCTTACCAGCTGTTATAACAGCTTTTTTTGTTTGCTCAGTATGTAAAACAAAAAAAGACAGAGAAGGTAAAGAGAGAGAGAAAGAAGACTGCTCGCGCTGCCGTGCTGTAACGCCCGCACCGGGAAGGAGAGGTCCGAAAAGGCTTGTCTTGTCACTCTGTTTGTAGAACGCATCGAAGTGCTTGGCTCCGAAGCAAAAAGCTGAAGTGCAATCACACCAGCTGCTCGTTAAATACCCGCGCTGCGAGGCTGCGCAGCTGATGCAAATGATTGCACGCCAATGTGTATTGGCTTGTTTTAGTTTCACTCGAAGTAGATTGGCCTCTCTAGCGAGATTCCTATTCGTCGTTCACCACGACGTACGTCGTAGTGACCGGACGATAGGGAACTGGACTTGCAGACATAGCTCTGAGTAAAGGTTACGCCCTCGTTATGAGGCGAGGTTACTCTATGGACACAAAATGTATGATTAAGATCGTAAACTATAACGGATCTATTTTCTTATACAAGAGAATGAAAGCATATTCTTTGAATCTTACCTTTAAAATGTTTGTAAGTTTTTATGAAAGTAAAAAAATTAAAATGTAAGCTTTTTTTTTTTTTTTTTTTACCTTGATCCAGTTCGTAGCGCCCACAATTTGTCTCAGAGTTGTGAAGATGGCATACTGCTTCCTGTAAATTACAGGATTATTTACAATTATTAAACAAATAATAGCCATCACTCCCATGACCTCTTGCTTTGATGAAATCATGAAAAACAGAATATTCTTACATTTCACAAGGCCTGACAAAATACAAAAGTGACCGATGAGATGAATACTTACTGGGTGTCAACAGGTCTTTGCTCAGAGGTGCGCTAGCATCTTAAGGGCGAAAAAAACAAAGAATATTCAAAAATGTACAATTATTGAAATCAAACAAAAAGGTAAGAATTGCCACACTCTGCTCTTCTAAGCAAGACTGTCTGAAACATGTCATTAAGCCAATAAAATAAACTGTTACCAAACTTGATTCTCAAGCAGTAAGTAAAGACCAATTTATAGTTATGCGTCGACCTCCCGCTGTAGCTACAGAGTAGGCTGTGTACATAGCGTACCCTTTAGCACACCCTGACGTGCACCTCTCCCAAAATGTAACAATGCGTCAATTTTACGTGGACGAAGCGCTGTGATTGGTCTAGAACGCCTCCCTCGGGTTTCACAGGCTTCTTTCTGCATGTGTAATTGTGCGTCAACAGGGACAACAATGCAGAAGTATAAATGAAACAGTGTAGCCTATAGCGTAGAGGCTCGGGCTTCGGTCTGACGCAAAAGTATAAATCAGCCTTAAAGGATTAGTTCACCTCAAAATGAAAATTTCCTGATAATTTACTCACACTGAGTGACAAGATATCCATGTCTGTCTTTCCTCAGTGGAAAAGAAATTAAGTTTAAGGAAAACATTTCCATATTTTTAATGGCATATACTTTAATGGCAACCAAAGATCTCAATGTTCCAAGACGGTTCAAATGTCCGTCTCAATGCAGCTTCAGAGTCTCTACACAATCCCAGTCGAGAAATCAGGTTCTTATCTAGCAAAACCATCTGTCATTTTCTAAAATTATATATACACATTTATGTATTTTTTAAACAATTGTTTGTCTTGTGCTAGTCTGCTGGCATTACAGACATTTGAACCTTCTTTGAACATTGGGATTGTTGGTTGCCATTAAAGTATATGCCATTAAATATATGGAAATGTTTTCCTTAAACTTAATTTATTTTCCACTGAAAAAAGAAATAAAGGTTGGGGCAACAGATAAAGTGAATACTCACTGGAAATTTACTTGCGCTGAAATCTGGCTGCAGATTTCTCCGGGTCAGAGAAGGCTTCCACAAGACATTCAAAGTTTGACTTAGAGTCTGAAACACATGAGTCAGCCAGTAAGTACGGTCATGTTGCCTATACTAAATTAATAATGAAATACTGGAGTCATTACTACGCTTAATTAAGAGTGAGAACCTACTCATCTTGAATGGACAAAAAAAGCGAATGTTTTAGTTTCATCTTTCCATAGAACATTTGAAAAGTAACTGACACTACTGGAACTTCAAACGGGCAGAGGGACGACCAGACTCTGACCATAGACCGCTGCCCATTTGAAGTTCCAGTAGGGTCAGTTACTTTTCAAATGTTCTATGGAAAGATGAAACTAAAACATTCGCTTTTTTTGTCCATTCAAGATGAGTAGGTTCTCACTCTTAATTAAGCAGCTTAAATAACTCTGACCAGCACTGTATATATTTAAAATAGATTATTCACGAGCAGTAAAAAACTACTTGTCTTGAATGGAGTGTGACTTTGTGCAGAGCAATGTTTTGAGCAGGGGGAAAAGTACTTACCAGGAGTGGACATTTCACTGCCAGGACGCTCCACTTGGCTAGACATGGCACAATCTTTATTAGATAAAACACATGAATAAGCCTGTGACTTATGTTGTACACAACACAATATTATGTTTAAGTTGTCATCAGTACTCACCAGTATTGTGCAACATGCTGGTGTCCTCAATGGGCTGCAGCTTCCTTCGTACATTATTGAAGGGAGTATATCTTGACGCTTATACAGAGGTAATGTAAAATAAAATATATAAAGTTAAAGAATTTAATTTTTAAACTGCAATTATAAATTAAGAGAAAACGATTACCCCTGATATTCTCATCCGAATCCAATAATACTGCAAAATAAAAATAAAATCAATCATTTGTATAAAATTTCAGGCCCAATTTGTATCAACCGATTTTATATTTCAAATGTATAAAATATCTGAAAATGAGAATACCATTTCTAACAGAACCCTCCGAATTTTTTTTTTTTTTTTTGTGCTTCCTCGTATCTAATCACCTCATCGTCCTTCTCCTCTGCCTGGTAACGTTGTTACGTTAGGTGTCACATTCACGACGCACATTTATAAATTAGACAATTCACCTTTAAACCCACCTTGCATCATCTGTGAACCCCGTAGCAAGCTGCTATATGGACAAGCTAACTTAGTTAGCAAAGAGCTAAGTTAGCCAGTCAGACTCAGAACTCTATGCCATGCTGCTATCGGTTTACGTGCAGTTTAGTATCCCAAATTGACATATTCTCTCGTGTACAGGCTAGCTAAAATAACATGGAAACTGAACATGAACCATGAGCAGCAAGCTAACTTAAAAAAAAATAAAAAAAGCGCCAAAAGCTAACGAGAAGTTGTTTACACAGAGAGTGCGCGCGCGCGACCGGCTCTCTCTCTCTCTCTGGTCGTTCTTTTAGTTAAAACATGCGCCCCGTCACAAACGCAGCCGTTCATCTACATTACTCACCGATCAAATAAGACTTTGGCGGACGCTAAAACAAGTTCAATGCAGGAAAATTCATGCGTGAGTTTCCATTAGACTCGCACGGTAGCCAGGCAAATGGCGAGCTCAGCTGTTGTTGACGCTGTGTGTGTGCGCTTCAAGATTATGACGCAAGTGCTAAGATTCCGATTGGCCAAGAGAAAAAGTGCTAAGATTCCGATTGGCCCAGAGAAATGTAAATTATAAGATTTATCCAATAATGTTTCGCAATTCTAGCCTTCATGGCAGTTTACTGTGAGAAACAATACAGAAAATACAGGAATATATAATTGTTTGTGTTTTGTTAGCTTAAGTTTCAGTGTGGATTGTTTGTGTAACCTTTAGACATTAATGAAGATAATTTAATATTTTGTCTAAATCATGCAGAAAACCATCTATCTTTGGATAAAAGCGTCTGACAAATGGATAAATGTAAAATAATATATATTGCCACTGTACACTGTAAGTCCAGATGTTCCTTCATGAACAACAGCCTTTTAAAGTGGATTTTAATGTGGTTATTCAATTTGTCCCATTTTGTCTGTTTAATAATACTGCTATCACAAAAAGGGCAGTGAAAATTTCTGCAACATGTTGTGCATTGCTCCAAAAGTGGTAGCGCTATTCAAACTCCACTGGCTACCTGTCACATTCAGGATTGATTTTAAAATTTTACTATTTGTGTATAAAGCTCTTAACAAACCGGCCCCCCAATATCTGACCAATCTCCTCTGCCCGTACACTCCATCTCGTACTTTGAGATCCAGTGATCACTGTCTTCTTATCGTGCCCAGATCCAGACTTAAAAAACGAGGCGACTGCAGGCCCAAAACTTTGGAACAGTCTACCCCTCTATATCAGACTAGCTCCCTCAATTTCCATCTTCAAAACATCCTTGAAAACTTATTTATTTTCTCTTGCTTTTAATACCCTTGACTATGATACAACTATTGCCTTTTTTTTATTTATTTTTTATTTTTTTTTATTGTCCTGTTTCTGCCCTGCATTTTATCTATTGCCCTGTACAGCACTTTGGTCAGCCTTGGCTGTTTTTAATTGTGCGTTATAAATAAATATTGTATTGTATTGTATTTTTTTTTTTAGAATTAAGTTAATACCTTTTAGTCACCTGGGATAAAACTCCCCCTGCTACCCTCATTTGCATTTGTAAAGCTCACAGCAGTCTCATTTACATGTTAAAGCATTAGAGGGAGGGGGGTCACGGGGCAAGCAAGTCCCACGCCAATTTCCGACAATTTCCGACAGTTTGCAGTGTTGCCTGTAAATTGCCGTTTGCAGTCGTAAACCTGAACTTCCACGACAATCTACAGCGCCGGTAACTGTCGAAAATCCCACTTTTCATGCAGTGACAGCGCCTACTAGGGTCACAGAATTTGGCGTAACACCGGCAATGCAATATATATCATGGCACAGAATAATATCTAGTGCCTCCTTAAAAAATTTTTTTTTTAGATATATAAATTTGATATGAGTAGATTAAAACATTCATACTGTATGCCTATCTGAGTGTGTTATAACCATACTTATTAGTGAATAATCAGAATAATAAAAAAATGCATGTAAACTGTGAGTGAAGAGTTCTGCTCGTGTCATGTAAACATCTTACTGCGTTTAAGACCTTAGTCTGATTATTAGAAATAATCGCATTATTGGTGCACATTAGGGCTGGGATAAACGATTATTTTTTAAACGATTAATCTAGCGATTATTTTTTCGATGCATCGATTAATCTAACGATTAATTTTTCCAGGCCGATTCGATTTCGATTCGATTATCGATTATCTCCCCATTAATTGACTACTAACAATTTATACATGTTGATTTACATATCTGAATGAAAAAACATAAATTCCTTAACATTGCAATATATGTTTATTGCTCTTAAAATTACAAAATAAAAGACTATACAAGTGCAAAGTAATGCATTCTTAGTCAGAGATAGAATTCAATAAAACCTTGAAGCCTTGAAAACACATAGCTTACTGAAACAAGCTTACTGAACACATAGGGCCTAGCTTACTGAAAAAAAGTTCTTTCAGATGAAAATAACAACAACTTGATGTCTAGCATTCAATAAAAAAATAAAAAAGGGCACCCAAAATACTTGTTTAGAGCAACTGAAAGAATACAGTAACCAATGTAAACTTGAGGGCTTTAAGCTAATACAGAGAGTGCTTTTCCAACAAAAAAGAAATAAAAATTAACAGTGGGAGCCAGCAGCCTGTCATGAAAAAAAAAAAAAAATCTCCGAATGCTCCACGTGAAACTTTGGTGTTCCGCCCTTTTTCTATCGTGTCTAATGATTTTGGTTAATATGCACGAGGGAGAGAGAGAGAGCAAGACAGCGCTCGTGTAGTTTGAAGACTGTGAGTGCGCGAGCGCGCGTGAAACTTTGGTGTTTCGCCCTTTTTCTATCGTGTTTAATGATTTTGATTAATATGCACGAGGGAGAGAGAGAGAGCAAGCAGCGCTCGTGTTGTTTGAAGACTGTGAGTGCGCGCGCGCGGCCGGGGCTCTCTCTCGTACGCGCCCCAGCAGTCATTCTATTCTACATCACTCACCGATCAAATAAGGCTTTGACAGCCGCCCAAAAAAAGATCAATACAGAAAAACCCCTGGATTGGTTATATAACGTTGGACAGAATGTTGATCCGGCCATCGCGTACATTCAGCGCACATAAGGTAAATGTTTTGCAAACGTTTTTTAGAGAAATAAAAACAGGTCGACGAATCGATGCGCATATTTTGCGTCGACGTATTTTTTGCGTCGACGTCATCGATGACCTCGACGCGTTGTCCCAGCCCTAGTGCACATGTAAGCGTAGTCACTTCTTCAGCTCAGAGTCACTGAACGGCCCTCCTACAAAACCAGCTGTGTTTACAGACACAGATGTACATGTCCATCTAAAGGAAGAGAAAATCAATCAAGCAATTACATTATGATTTACAGCACTAATTCTAGATGATCAGACAGTGGCTCCTCATACAAAAGTGTCTTTTCAGTGCTGAAAGTCATTGTGACCGTGAAACAAAGTATACATCACATAATGCTTTTATGGTGAAATTGCATCTTTTTCCTGTCAATCCATGTTTATTGTATGACCATAAACAAAGCACTTTCTTTGCATCCAAATGCAATCTAGATCGTGTTAAGCAGTTACTGTGTTACATTCATAGCATTTATGTCATGTTGTGTTGGCCATGCTGGTTTTAAAAATGATTTATTACATGAAAATTATAAAAACATTAATATTATTATTCCATATTTAACATTTTAAATATAATTTTTATGTTTAATTTATATAGTTTAAGGTTATTTTTTAGCTTTTAAGTCTGAAATCTGAAGTCTAATATAGTAATGACTGAGTAAATTAGAAGAGCCTCTTGATACTCACACTGGACGTCCAGCATCACTGATGCGTTCTGAGCGCCGTGTTCATTCTGAGCTGTACAGACCCATGGTACAGACGTATCGTCCGCTGTGTGTACATACAATATAAAAGGGTTTCACCCTCCTGTGGTGATTTGTGTGAATTACACCATTGGAAATCGAGTCTAATGGACATAAAAGTCTTTCACCCTCCTGTGGTGATTTGTGTGAATTACACCATTGGAAATCGAGTCTAATGGACATAAAAGTCTTTCACCCTCCTGTGGTGATTTGTGTAAATTACACCGTTCCAAATCGATTATAATAAACATAAAAGGGTTTTGCCCTCCTGTGTTGATTTTTGTGAATTACACAATTGCATATCGAGTCTAATAAACAAAAAAGTGTTTCACCCTCCGGTATGCTTTTTCATAAACACTGAATGAAGCTGATTAACATTGTAATAAAAAAACAACAAAAAAAACATTTTGAATAGAAAATGAATACACTGATGTATAATAAAATACATTATAAAATAATGTTTTAAAATGAAATGTTTTATCCCTCCAGAAGGAGCTCCTATTTTTAAAGGAGTTTCTTTCTGAAAGTGTGACACCAGAAGAAGCTGGCTGTGTTCTCAATCACAAGTACAATAATAAACGACACACTGATGCAACATAAACGACACACTGATGTCAAGTTCGTTTCCCACTGCTGATCTGGTAAGAAAAGAAATGGTTGTTCAAACTCATGCTATTTTACAGAAATGAACTTCTGACTCCTATATTTTCTGTAAGATCTCTGATCAGAGGTCACAAAGGTCATTAGGTAAGGCTTTAGAGTAAGTTTTCACTTGTGATCATTAGTAAACACGAATGAACGATGAACAATGCTTTGTTAATATTAGTTAATGTTAATTTCAACATTTACTAAACAAATTTTGCATAACCTAATGTTAACAAATCAAGCTTTTAATGCTGTTTATATGTCTGTGGTGTTTTTAATATGCTTTGAGACAAACCATGTACAAATGCATTAGTCGACACTATTGCTGAGTATTTTCTCCTTAAACCTGCAGTGAACCAAAGACAGTCTCAAAAACACAGTTTGAATTCGCTGGTGTTTCTGACGTCACAAACTTGTAACCAATCAGGTCAACGCGTGGATCTCTGAGCTGCTGTGAGTGAGTGGGGGCGGGGATAATTTGCATATTCAAAGAACCGCCTATACTAAATGAGTCAAGGGTGTAGAGTTATATTCAAACTATTTTAAGGCATTTTAAAGAAAAAAAACCCCTTTTAAATATGTAATTTTGGTGATCAAAGATGAGTTTTAAGGGATAAAATACAGGGGACTTTAAGTGTTACTGATTATTTCAAGTAATTTGCCATAAAGTAGCTAATTTCTGTCCATCATAATGTTAGTTCATACATATTGTATATGGATAGTTTGTAAAAGAAGATATTTTGAAGAACATTGGCAACCAAAAACATCATTGGACCCCATTAACACTGAGGGAAAAAAACACTGGAACATTTTTCAAAATATCTTCTTTTATGTTCAACAGAAGAAAGAAAGTCCTACTGATTTGGAATGATAGAATTGCAATTTGTTGGTGAAAATTTGCTCAAAATCCATTTGTGGTGTTTGAGTTATGCATAAAGATTTGAAGGTTTCGGTTCATTCTAAAGGCTCGTTCACACCAAGAATCATAACTATAAAAAAATAACAATAATATCCTCCACAGTCACACCAACGAACAATATCGGTCTGTTTATTATAAGTGCGCTCTGCAGTTTTGTCGTCTACTGCTTTAAATGCTCAAGCTCTTTACAGCAGGATGGATTCTGATTGGCTGTCAGTGTTTTGATCGCTTTTTTATTTTATTTTATTTTTTTATCAGCTGGATTCTTTTTTTTTAAGTCGTTTATCTTTCGTATCGTTGTGGTTTTCGTTATAGTTATTGGTCTAAACAGGCCTTCACTGTTCAACAACATCTGCACTGACCAACGGTAAAATTGCATTCTGTCTGAGTTGGTACTATCATGTGACCTGTTATCACGGTCATGTGACCTACAGCGTCAGCTGCGTCGCTTCACTGCCATTCACAACTCCTCTCCCGGGCCCTAATTGGGATAATGAAGTGTTCATTGAATGCGCACTTGAGAAGTAGTAGGTCATCCTGGGTATGTTTAGCCTAATGTTTTTTTTAATACTATGTATTCGGACATGATACTACTTTTTCGCATACTGTATAGCAGGGAAGTATTAGATTTTGGACAAAGTGCAACTGTTCCTTTTCTGTCTTTAAACAACCAAGCGACGGGTCATGTTTCCATAAATCGTGTCTTCTGATGACACATCCGGGATCTTCGCCCTACTATCTTGTGGGCTTTGGTCTTCCTTGAGGTCGGTCGCAGATGCTGCATCTCCTGCAGAATGATGACCGATCTCAGCATATTCCTCGGTCAGCGAGGAGGCGCCCCTGATCTCTCCTGACGGCGGCTCTGCGTTCGTGAAGTCGATGGTGGAATAATGAAGAGATTCTGGTGATCTTGGTGTAACGGCTGACAGCATGTCTTTATTCCCGTAAACACACTCGCCGTCTCCATGGGAATCCGTGGCCTGATGGAGCAGAAACACAGCAGAATCAGATGAATGTCCGTTTGTGATGTCTTTGAAAATGAATAGTGTGAGTGTGTTTAACTCACTATTTGAGACAGTATGAGTCCAGATGTGTCGTCTTGTCTGGTTCTTGAAGGTTTGGGATTCCTTCTTCTGAAAAATGTTTTTAGGCCATCAAAAAATAGATTCAATTTCTGATATAATATGTCAATCAGAATCACAAATCCTCCTTGTGATGAGGCTAGTAAAGTAAAAGTCTCACACTTGGCTTCACACTGCAAAAAATGATGTTCTTCTGTATTTTTGTATTTTTTTCCAGTACAAATATATGAACATTCTTAAATTAAGACACATTTACTTGAGAAGCAAAATGGGATATAAAAGTCTTGTTTTCTGAAAAATCGATCAAAATTAAGATTATGTTTAAAACAAGAACAAATATCTGCCAATGGGGTTAAAAAAGTGTATTTCTCTGAACCCATTGGCATTTTTCTGAAAACAAGGCTTAATATCTGAAGTCATTTTGCTTCTCAAGTAAAAGTATCTTGATTTAAGAACGTTTAGATATTTGTACTGGAAAACAAGACAAGCATATTTTGAACACATTTACCAGAATAGCCGAAAAAATCTCTGTAATCATCTATAGTTTAGCCTCAGCTCATTATATATTGGACCAGTTCTGTGATAATCGTGTTTTTTGGTCTTTCCTCAAATGACATTTGTCTGATGTACCCACCGTTCATTGTAGACTGCTATGATGCACAAGATCATCATCGCTGATGTGCCGACAGCAGCTCCGAGCAGCACAGACGGGTGATGGAAACCTGGAAAGCAGTGATTTATTGCTCAGAGGTTGGTCTTTTATAGCTCAGGACTCTTAAATGAGATCATTTAAGTGTCTAAAATGTTTCTCAGGAGTGATAAAAATGAATGTGAAGAGCAGCTCAGATCATTTGATCATAGATTCGATTCAAGTTCATACTGAGATCTCTGATATTTGATTACATACTTTAGTATCTTGGCAAATATGAGCACATTTCTCTGGAGAAAAGTTTCCATTTGGTCTCCATTTGACCTCATTGCTTTCTAGGATAAATAATTCCCCTGTGGAAAAGAAGTACACTTCAGCATTCTTAAAAAAAAAAGAAAAAAGTAAGAAAAATATTTAAGTGTGAACTGAAGGTAATGTTTTCAGACACATAATTGCATGTTATTTATAATTATAAGTTACATTTATATTAAATTCAATAAGCCAAACATAGAGTTCTTTTTTTGAAGTATAAGACTAAAGTACATATTTTTATGTAATTTCTCAATTACTTCTATTGTCTTTGAAATATGGTGAAAGTGTACAGCCAAATACTGATAAGCATGTATGTAAACTAAAATAAACTTTAATGTCATTTCTATTGAAAATTTAGTAACTTCATTTTGCACTGTCCTTGTTACATGTTACATGTAGTTACCATAGTAATAACAATAAATTACATGCAGCTAACCCTAACCACACCCTAATCATAAGTACATGTAGTTAATTATTATTACTCAGTACTTAAATGTATAATTACATTATAACACGGACACCTTAAAATAATGTTTAACCGAAAATTGTAGGTTATGCATATTTAAACATATTTAAATGTGTTTTTAATTACACATTTGTAATGAAGCTGCTTTTAATATATTATCTTTAAATGTAATATTGAATAACACACTAATTTTACAATAAAAATTTTAATAGAGTACTTCGTGTGCTTATAATATGTTAGTCAACACATCAAAACAAGTCTGCTTCTTTAAAGCACAGCAAAATGTATTAAAACAATAATTTAAAATGTGCTTTAAAGGGTCATGAAACCCCCCTCTTTCAGCTCAAGTCTAGCTCACAATCTTTTTGAAAAATGCAACTTAAATGGGCGTGGTGGCTGTGAGAAGAAGGGAGGGGAGTGGGTGTGGTCAAAGCCAGTGGCCCATGCATGCATATCACTGTCAACAGTGGTAAAACGTGAGGAAATACTAGATTTTTTTATAGCTGGCAAAGTTAAAGTCTAATGAAATACACTGACACCTTATGTTTGTCCTTTCAAAAGTAACTGAATGCCCTGCTACACATATTAGCCTACTACAGTAATCATAATTGTATTTAAAACATATAAATGTACATGCATATGTATAATTATGCCATTATAAAATATATATTTGTTTATATGCACACTATAAATGCATATATTTGAAAATAATAAATTTTCCGCTTAAAACAAAACAAAAACGTTCCGTACATAGCCTAGATCTACGCGCCCCCTGAACCGATAATAAGATGGACAGTGACATAGAAATTTGCACAAACTAAGCATACGTTCCATACAATTGAGGTATTATCTAAATATCTAAATTTTAATAACGAGTGATTATTTAACAAAAGGCAAGTAAAACGGTAAGGGTTACATTTTAGACACACACACACACACACACACACACACACACACACACACACACACACACACACACACACACACACACACACACACACACCTCTGAAGCGATAGAAAAGTCCTCGGGACCGCATCACTCGCAAGACGAAACCTGCATTGGTGTTACAAGGCTGAAGTCCACCATTCTCCAGTTGAATGGTTGCTACACACACATAGATGTGTCCGTGGTTGATGGCCAACCAACCGCCCACAGCCAGAGTCTAGCCCGGGCAGTATCGCGGGGAAAGATGCACTGGAACTTTTGCACCACGAAAACAAACGCGCTCTCTCATCTACTACACGACAGTTTGACATGTCTGTCATTGGAAAGTTCCACGTGGTGTCATGAATAATTAAGAGCCACGTGTCTTCTCATTGGATAAGAAAACTCAGTCATGAATAATTATGAGACACCGATGAGTCATCAAAGTACTATAGTGCTCTGCCACGTCACAGCCTGTGACGTGGACACGATGAAGATTTTAAACCCGGAAGACGAAAATAGCGGAAAAAAACTAAAATTTTACCATTTTCCCCCTACTATTAAATCTAACAGATGCTAACATTGTCTTCAATGGTGTTCAACACACATACCTCTGTTAAAATCTCAGAAAATGTGGTTTAGGGTTTCATGACCCTTTAAAGTAAAAAAAAAAAAAAACGTTAAATGGGGTTCTATATAGAACTCTAGGGTTCTTGAATCAATTTTAAAGATCACTTTATACCAAAAAGGTTCTAAGGAGAAATGTCTTAAATGATTGCGAAAATACATTAATGTTTAACGGGTCTTTCATTTTTTTTCTACTGATTAAGTATGTTTATGAGCTGTTTAATTAATAAAATGTAATTAAAATAAAAAATTAATCAATACAAATTAAGGACAACTAAATCCATAAAATCATCCCTAAAAGATTCTATATATGAAGCACCGTACAGAAACTTTTCTTCTAAGAGTGAATACTTTTAAGATTTGAAGTACACTACAAGCGCACATTCAATTCAAATTAAGTGCACTTCTTTTTCAGAAGGGTTAAGATATTCTAGAGATCTCATTTGTGATCATTCTTGTTGATCAGATAAAGCTGTTGTTGTGCGTGTCAGAGAAGCGAATCTCACGTGTCTCTGTCCCGGATGTCCGTGTGACGGGATGAAACCGTTGGCTGCCGCTGGCGGTGCCGAGAGTGTTTGCACTGAAACACTGCAGGACGTCCGTGTCTGTGAGAGGCTGATGGATGGTCAGGATGCTCTTCGAGCTTGTGCTTCCTAAAGTTTCATTCCTGATGAACGTGTTTGTAGAATTGGTGAGAACATTTCCAGATCGACGCCACTCTAGTTTAGGCGAGGGATTCCCATGAGCCTCACAGACACACGTGATTACGCTGCTTTTGTTGCAAGAGCTGGAGATTTTGGGCGCAACTGAAAGAGACAATAAGATCATAAACTGTAGTTTCTGTGTAGGATCTGTGCAAAATAAAACAGTTTGAGGACCTGTTTTGTTCTAGCACTTTTGACAATTTCCCTTCAAACGCTAAACTACTGTTTATACAACGCCCATGACTGTTCAAAGAATGTGCTTATGAGCCATGCGATTGGCTGTTGGTTGCTAAGCGTCTAGCCGTAACATTCGAACACAGATCATTTCACAATACACTGGTTGCAACGCAATGCAGGATTAATGATGCCAAATTAGCAGCGCTACTCCTGTTTCTGAGCAGGGTTTCATAACCCCGGGTAAAAAGCGGTGCTAACGGCACTTCTAAATTACAAGTGTGAAACGCTCCTTTACCTTGGATTAAAAGTGGTGTTTAAAATGATGATAACCAAACCCAGGGTTAAGTGCAGTGTGAAAAGCCTTACTGTGTACAAAAATGAATAAGATAATGGCAAGAACTGAAGAAAACCCCCATAACCGAAAGCTTATAGTGTAAGTGGAAAACTGAAGTAGAAAAGAGAAACAAGCTACGATTTTGAAGTTGCGGTTACTCTTAGTTCCTTTAAGTCTGCAACATGCCACTCTGGGGAAAATGCCATTATTGTGCTGACAAACTCTTTAAAGCTGCATTTACTCTGCCAGAGGCTTTGTCATCAGTGGCTGGCGGTGAGGGGGTTTTCCACTACTGCCTAGGAACGTTTGTGAATGATATTAACGGATGCTATTCTATGTTGTAGACAGCGAATCAGTTTTCTTTTGGAGCGAAAAGATTAAATATAAATGGAATCAGTACATAAAATGCTTACTTTTAAAGATAAACGAAATAGCGAGTTCTCTTTGCTATCGTGGTCATTTATCTGTGGATGTTCATTTTGTTCATTGAGTCAACACTGCGAGGACCACCATATATACTCAGAGACATATGCTAAATTAGGGAAGTTGCTGACCGCTAAGATTAACTTCTCCATCTTGCCACAGACAATCCACTACAGGATGCAGTCTTGTATCACTTGAGCTCCACTGACTTCATTCGCTTTCATACCTGTCATGGCAGTGCTCTGAGTAAGGTCTGTTGGTTGTCACTCCCAAAAGTCACTTTTTATTTTCATAAAGATAAACATATCTCAACTTTGTCGCGTCGCTGGACACGCTAGATTCTGGATGAATTGAGACGATTTTTTGTTTTGTTTAAAATTCTCGCATGATTCTGAATGGACAACTAAACAAAACAACATGTAATTTACCAAAGGTTCTGACAAAATGTTAATTGCTGTAGTGTAGTCTATAAAGATTATTATTATTTTTTTATTTTTTTAAGACGGGTTAAAAGAATGATTCAACGACTCGCTCAAAGAATTCACTTGTTTCATTACTGGATGAATCAGCGTTTTTGAACAAATCTCTTGAATGAATGATTTAATGACGAATACATTTTTTTAAAGTCACTTGTCGCCTGTGTAACAATTTAATTGATACAATCTTTATTTGAAGCATCAAGTTACATTCACAAGGCGATTTACTGTATTTTGATCGCTACTGCAGACATCTGTGTTTATTTTTTTTTTCATTTACTTTATTTATAAAGCACAATTAAAACAACGTGATGTTGACCAATGTGCTGTACAGTCACACAATAAAATTTCATAATAAAATGTTTCTTTTTCAGACAGAACAATGACTAACAAACATCTGAAAAGAGCCTCTTACTAGTTAACCTACTGAACCAAACGCTAATTCTAGCAAATACAGTTTCAGATTTCGTTTAAAATAACCTAAGGAAGGAGCCAGTCTGAGATGTAGAGGCAGGTTATTCCAGCGCTTTGGAGCTGCCACAGAAAATGCCCGATCACCACTCAATTTTAATCTCGTCCTTGGAATGTCTAAGATCATCTGATTTGCTGATCTGAGAGACCTAAGAGGTTTATGTATATGAAGAAGATGCGCAAGGTATGATGGAGCCAAATTATGCAAGGCTTTGTACACAAATATCAGTAATTTATAATCAATTCTGAACTCCACCGGCAACCATTTAAGTGAGGCTAAAATCGGTGTTACATGCTGCTTTTTACGAGTCCCTGTTAAAAGTCTAGCAGGCGCATTTATAACCAATTGAAGACGGTTCAGAAGTGCTTGGCTGACACCAACATATAGCGAGTTACAATAATCTAGTCTTACAGAAATAAAAGCATGGATAATCCTTTCAAAATCACTGGAGGACAAAAACGGTTTAACCTTTGCTATTGATCTTAAATGGAAAAAACAAGATTTCACCACAGAATTAATCTGTTTGTCCACAGAATTAACCACAGAATTAATCTGTTTATATCCAAACTATAAACATTTATCCCAGTACTTCTATGATAAAATAACAATACTGTTCACCAATTCACCGTCTTTCCAATTCACCGCGCCCAAGTAGCAGTGCTTCGCTTGTGCTTCACCCCAATATAGTCCCAAGTCAATATCTGCCTAGGAAATCGCCTAGTCTTAATCTGCATTGCTATTTGTACTCGTTGTGAATACGCAGGCCACAAGAAGTAATTCGTTTTATTTTTTTATTTTTTTATCACTTTTACTCATGATATGCTAGCTGGCAACAAAGTATTCCATTCATTATGCTAATCTAAGCTAGCGGTGGCGCTTCCAAACTAAAACAATGCATGCACTGAGACAAAAATGGTTTGCCCACTTATCTGAATGTAGGAAAGACGGTGAATAAGCCCTATTTCAAAAAACGGTGGAGTGTTCCTTTAACATACAACAATTGACTTGATGTTCAAGGAACTTTAGAGAACTTGAGATGTCAGTTACCTTTTTCTCTTACATTTAATCACATTGCATTAGTATTATAAAAAAAAAGGCTGTTGACAGCTTCATGCAATTTCACTTGCTTCAGTGCAGTTTCACAAAGGATTCATATTGAAACATTGCATTTCAAAACTTGAACATGTTGCTCTGTAGGGGAACCAAATCTCCTGTGGTCTTTCCATATACATTTTCTGTATATGAAGAAAACACCCATGCAAAAGTGTTACACACATTTAACAGCATTTCTAGCATGCAACTGAACTGCAACTGCATCCTTCATATAAGATATTAAACCACTGTGTAGTTTATTTGATCAAATAGTCTTTACCTTAAGCTATACATCAAATTGAAGTTATTTAAACATGGTTTTGTGTTTTTTGCAACTCTTCAATAGTGTCTTTTCAGTGCTGAAAGTCATATTGTGACTGTGTTAAAACGTATCATCATATGCTTTTATGGTAAATTTCACCTTTGTAATCTCAATACATGTTTATTTTCACCATAAACATTGCACTTTGCATCCAAATACAATGCAATGTTATGCTTTTGCTGTAAGGGATCAGATTAAATAAGTGAATATAACAGTGCAGTCATTTTTCTTTGTACTCACACTGAGCATCCAGTTCAATTGTTGCGTTGTGTTGGCCATGCTGGTTTTGAGCTGTACAGCGATACCGTGTGGAATGTGTAGGGTTAGACACAACGTAGGTATGATTAAATCCGGTCTGGAGGAGCTCAAGCTGAGATCCGGTCTCTTTGTACCAGGTGAAGTTGAGCACCGCTGGTTTTGCATCAGTGCTGCAGGTCAGAGTCACTGGACGGCCCTCCATCATAGAGCCGGAGGGAAAGAATGACAGTGATGTGTTTTTTGGGGCATCTGAGGAAAAAAGATGTGGAGTGTAGTGTAGCAGTTCAAGATCTGGGTTAGTAACTGAATAGCTGTATGTTTAAACCTTGTTATTTTACAAGTTTCAGATGTAGGCAGTATGTTGAAGCATGTGTGCAAACATCTAGATGAACACAATACAAAATAACCGACAAAACACCTTGGGCCCTATTTTAACGATCTGAAACGCAAGTATCAAGCGCAAAAGGCAAGTAACTTTGTGGGCGGGTCTTGGGCGCTGTTGCTATTATTCCGGCGGGATAAATGACTCTTGCGCCGGACGCAAATCTAAAATGGGTTGGTCTGAAGTAGCTTCATTATTCATAGGTGTGGTTTGGGCGTAACGTGAAATAAACCAATCAGAGCGACATCTCACATTCCCTTTAAGAGCAGGCACGCTTGTTCCATGGCGGTTTGCTATTATAACGGCGGATTTGCCAGGCGCGCGCCAGCAGCGGTTCACAGCCGAGGAGACCGACGTTCTCATCAGGGCCGTAAAACACAGAGAAGTGACATTGGGGATGGAGAAACACACCCAAATTAGCTTCGGTTAAACAGGTGTATAATAATTTGGGTAAATGTGTAAGCTAGATTTATGCCTAATTTTTCACATCTTCATGGACACAACAATGATTTCCCTTGTGTGTTAATATTTTTCCTTGTAATAATGTATGGTTTTCTAAAAATGAGAACTGCTGCGTCTGTGTGTAGATGAGATAAGCAAAGTGTATGCGCGTTGTGCACACGCTACATTGATTATGGCCAAGCATGTGCCCTTAAAATAGCATATGAATAACATGCACAACGCGCCACTGACTTTAGACTAGGTTTTTCCTGGTCTGTCTCTGTGGCGGAATTGTTTTCTAAACCTGCAAAATAGCACCAGGGAACGTTTGCGCTGGAACACACCTCTTTGCGCTGAACCGCCTCCGGGAGCGCAAATGCATTTGCTAGTTTACCGACGTGCGTCTGTGGAGGGAAAAGTCCGCTGTGCGCGGGTGCAAAATAGGAATGATACATGCGTCGGTGTACAAAGTCAATTACGCTGGGTGCAAGATAGAGCCCCATGTGTCTGTATTTCACCTATTACGTTGTTCGCTTTACACTAGCTGTGTAATGGTTTTAATTAGCTACAGTGTGGACAGTGTGTTAGTCTGAACTGAGAACAGCTGCTCTGTGAGCAACTGAAGCACATCTGGGAATAAAATAAATCAAAACCCACTGACACTGAACATAAATTTGCAGTTCAGTGATGTTCACAGAAAAACGTCTGTGACGTATCTACAGACAGGCCTCATTACTTGGATCATTAATGTTAGGGTTTGCACATTAAAATCCTAATCAAAATAACATTTTCTTTTTTTTTTGGCATTGAGTATATTATGAGAAATCAATTAATTCAGTCCTCTTGAATGTGAGTAACTGATTGATAATAGCAATTGCCAAGCATTCACAATGGACGTCCAGCAGAATTCAGGCTGTCACAGTAGATAGCATTATGACAATCTTCCACATTTGTAAAATAATAGTAAAGACATAAACACAATGAATTAACACTAGTGGAAGTATTTGCAGTAAAAGTGAAGGTTTTTAAATGTGTTAAAAATATGAAATATATTTAAAATATATACATTAAAATTATTTAATGTATGAAATATTTAATATAATTGTATTTTTATTCATTTATTTTTTAGCTTTTAAGTCTGAAATCTGAAGTCTGATATAGTAATGACTGTGAGTAAATTAGAAGAGCCTCTTGATACTCACACTGGACGTCCAGCATCACTGATGCGTTCTGAGCGCCGTGTTCGTTCTGAGCTGTACAGACGTATCGTCCGCTGTGTGTCGGGTCGGTGTTGCTGATGGTCAGGTTCTGTCCGCTCTGCACTGGTTTCAGTGGTTCTTCAGTGTCTCTGTACCAGGTGTAGTGGAGCACCGGTGGGTTTGCATCACTGCTGCACCTCAGAGTCATTGAACGACCCTCCAGAACAATACCAGATGCACTTACATGCGCAGATGTGTTTTTAGGTGCATCTGATGGAGGAGAGAAAAATTTAGGCCATCAAAAAATTATGTTGATTAATTGTTAAATCATTAATGCGATGAAATAAGACTAATGTAAGTATGGGAAGGAATTTGTGACAAATAAAAATGCTTTTCAAAGGGGTGGTTGATTATTGTAAGAATTGAGAAATTAAGAGATGCCGGACTGTCTGGTTGAAGAGCGACCAGACCCTGAGAGGACAAAGGACCTCTCTGGAAATTACCGTTTGAACTCCCCCTCGTGCACTATTGAGACGAAAGTCTCACCTCAGAGTCATCCTAATCTACATCTCTTTCCCTCATCCCCCCCCCCCTCCCCCTCCCTCCCCCCCATGCAAAGATCACCAAAAACTCACCCAAGAATATAAAGAGTTCAGATGCAAAAGCCTCTAAATGCCACCTGAAATTTTCTTATAGAATGATAATTTTTATCAAGCTTGTATATTTAAGTTCAGTAATTTCACTTAAATGACAATTAATAGGTAATCTTCATTGCCATTTGAGTGAAATTATTGAATTTAAATATACGAGCTTGATAAAAATGATCATTCTATAAGAAAATTTCAGATGGCATTTAGAGGCTTTTGCATCTGAACTCTTCATATGGTTTAATGTGAATGATTAACATCGACAATTGTACATATTTAGTATCATTTGAAATGTCTCAGGGTGACTCATTAGACTCAATGAGTGTCTCATTCCCAAATAAGTAAAACAAAAGGTAATAAGGTTTTTAAGAGTTTAGGGATAACTGGCACACAAGGAGGGGTTGGTCTCTAGACAAATGGTCTCCCTACACCCAAAGGTGTCAACTCTGAATGCAAATTCAGATGTTTCCATGTGAAAGAGGTCTGTCTATATAATGGAATGTAGCAAGGGGTTCGGGGCCTTCTGTTACTCAGATGAGCCCATGATGTTAACGGACCTCAAAGAATTCAGCATCATGTATTTTAATGTTGGGTTCGCATCTCTTCTCTTTATTCCAGAGCATTTGGTGTTTTGTATCGATTGTCTTTGAATTGATTATGGAAAATTGGCATGATACATTTACCTGACATAATAAATTGTTACATTTGATTATTCTAACCGACTTTGGCATTATTTTCATTAAGGAGTTAACAGGAATAGTTAAACATTCACTCACATTTAATGATGCACAGATATCATTAAAAACCTTTTCATTTATGGAGTCAGATGAAATAACGAGAAAATACATATTCAAATGTATTGCATTTTTCACTTTTCTAACTTTAGTTAGTGTGTAATGTTGCTGTTTGAGCATAAACAACATCTGCAAAGTGACAACGCTCAAAGTTCAAAGCAAAGGGAGATATTTGTTTTTAAAGAAATTGCTTTTTAAGGACTACAACAAACGGCTGGTAGAGACTACACCACATTCCTCCCGGCTTAGTGACAGCACTAACCCTACAATTTACATAAACCCCGCCCCCGGGAACGCGATTAATAGATTATCAAGACAGAATATGCTAATCAATGACCAGAAGATAACTACACATACGCTACATAAATTCATCAACTAAACATTCAGAAATGTTCTGTTGCATTCTACATGTTGTCACTTCTTCTTGAGTCTCTCCATCATTGTCTGAATCCGGTTTGAACATAAAAGGCTAAACATTTTTGACATTTTCAGTGTGTGTGAGTGCAAGCTGTTGAAGCTCCACCCCCTGTGCCGGGAGCAGCAGCTCATTTGCATTTAAAGGAACAGACACAAAACAGTGCGTTTTTGCTCACCCTCAAAAATTGACAATTTTAACATGCTATATAAAAATATCTGTGGGGTATTTTGAGCTAAAACTTCACATACACACTCTGGGGACATCAGAGATTTATTTTACATCTTGTGAAAAGGGCATTATACCACCCCTTTAAATCGTACACATTTTGTCATCCATGTAAAAAGGGTCCGCTGTCAGCAGGTTAAATGACTACAAAGTCATGTTTATTTGCATTTAGTTCTTGTCGTTCACTGTACATTTACAAGCCTAGTAAAGGTTGAAAAAACTGTTTTAACGAAGATCATTTATAGTAGCGGTTGTTTTTATAGTTTATAGTTTTCCTATTTAAAAATATATATAAAATAATTTTAATATAATATGTATAATTTATATTTTGTGTATTTATTTACACTATTCCTCTCTCTCTTTCTCTGCATATAAAATAAATTATATGCAATATTTTATACTTCTAGTATATATGTGTGTATGTATTAAGTCTGAAATCTGAAGTCTAATATAGTAATGACTGTGAGTAAATTAGAAGAGCCTCTTGATACTCACACTGGACGTCCAGCATCACTGATGCGTTCTGAGCGCCGTGTTCGTTCTGAGCTGTACAGACGTATCGTCCGCTGTGTGTCGGGTCGGTGTTGCTGATGGTCAGGTTCTGTCCGCTCTGCACTGGTTTCAGTGGTTCTTCAGTGTCTTTGTACCAGGTGTAGTTGAGCACCGGTGGGTTTGCATCACTGCTGCAGCTCAGAGTCACTGAACGGCCCTCCAGAACAATACCAGATGCATGTACATTCGCAGATGTGTTTTTAGGAGCATCTAATAGAGAAGAAAAAAATGTTGGCCATACATTTTTTTTTTTTTTTTTTTTTTTGTGGAATAATTGTAAAGTCATAAATGCTATAAAATAAGACTAATATAAGTATGGGAAGTAATTAGTGACAAATAAAAATGCTTTTTAAATCGTACACATTTTCTTATCCATGTAAAAGGGTCCGCTGTCAGCAGGTCAAAGGACTACAAAGTCATGTTTATTATATTTGCATTTAGTTCTTGTCGTTTACTGTACATTTACAAGCCTAGTAAAGATTGAAAAAACTGTTTTAGCGAAGATCATTTATAGTAGCGGTTGATAATGCTACTCTGTGCAAAACAACTGACCTTAAATATTTGGAATTAAAGTAACCGTGAAGGTTTTATATATTATGTTTAATATGAATATATATATATATATATAAAATAACATTATTTAATATTGTATTTGATGCATTAAATACGTTTATTGTTGACATTTACATTAAAATGTATGTATTTAAAAAAAAACTGTGATATAAAACCTTCACTGTATCTTTACTTTCAAATATTTAAAATGAAGTTTTTATATAAAAAATAAATAAATATATATATATATATATATAATAATTTTTTATATGTATAATTTATGTTTTGTGTATTTATTTACACTATTCCTCTCTTTCTCTGCATATAAAATAAATTATATGCAATATTTTATACTTCTAGTATATATGTGTGTGTGTATAAAGTCTGAAATCTGAAGTCTGATATAGTAATGACTGTGAGTAAATTAGAAGAGCCTCTTGATACTCACACTGGACGTCCAGCATCACTGATGCGTTCTGAGCGCCGTGTTCGTTCTGAGCTGTACAGACGTATCGTCCGGTGTGTGTCGGGTCGGTGTTGCTGATGGTCAGGTTCTGTCCACTCTGCACTGGTTTCAGTGGTTCTTCAGTGTCTCTGTACCAGGTGTAGTGGAGCACCGGTGGGTTTGCATCACTGCTGCAGCTCAGAGTCACTGAACGGCCCTCCAGAACAATACCAGATGCATGTACATGCGCAGATGTGTTTTTAGGAGCATCTAATAGAGAAGAAAAACATTCAGGCAATTATGTTATGATTTACAGCACTAATTCTAGATGATCAGACAGTATTGATTGAAATAATCCCTGTCTTACACTGAACACGTAGCGTACGGGACTTGTGTTTTGTGACCTGATCCTGAAGCTGGTGTGTTACAGTGCAGGTGAAAGTGGCTAAATGATGACGGTGAGTTACAGTGAAGATCAGATCAGAGATGAGCTCAGTTTGCTCCTGACGCTGCTGTTGTGTGACGCTCTCGTTGAGGAGATGTTCAGGAGACGAGCTCCATGTGAAAACTGCTGTACGAGAGGAACAGAAGATCTTAGTCGAGCAGCGCAGATTCACAGAGCTTCCCTCCTTCACCTCCTTCACCTCCTTCACCTTCTGCTGATCCTTAAAAAGATTCACTGTGGGTTTGGGTGGAGAATCTACAACACATAGAGATACAGTCAAACATTACAGGATAATCATATCCAATAATGAAGGCACATATTGTACAGTAGTAGATTTATTTATTATTTATGTCCAGTAACATTATCCAACTCATTTTGCATCGCAGACATAAGACATTTTCTGTGAATGTGCGAGACTTCCGATTCATAAGCCGCATATTAGTAAATGATTAGAAGAATAACTCTGCAGTAACTGGTAAAACTATTTGCACTACAAACCAGTGTGTTTATGATAATAAATCAAAATAATATGATAACAATTAGTAGTTTGCAATATAAAGCAGCATAACAGACAGTTTTTGTACAAGTTAATAACTGGTAGTGAATGTCACCAGAAGCTTCGCACAATCATGTTACTAATGGCCGCGCCACACTTACATTTAGATGGAAGCAGCATGAACAATATGACACTCACTTATGACAGCAATTTCAACTTTGTATTCAGGTTTGTTGTAGTAGCTATATTTCAGTCTTCCGCTGCCTTCAACTCTGAAGTAATACGACCCATTATCACTCTGATGGACATTATCAAAGCGGGTGGTGCAGTTTTTCTCTGTAGGAGTGCCAAATATTTCTCCTTTTAACGATGCAGTGTCGGGGCTACTGGAGTCAAACACTGCAGTGGAAGATGTGTCTTTATACCATATTCTCTTTACATCTTCAGTGAGTTCTGTTACATATTGTTGATCAATATCAAATGTGCAGGGTATGAAAACACAGGATCCTTGTAGAGCTTCTACTCTCTTCGGCAGACTGATACTAAAGCCACAAAAAACTCCTAAAACACACAGACAAGAAGAACTGATCACACAGAGTTTACATGCAGAATAAACTGCTGCACTTATTCATATGGAATTTAATTCAGAATAATAATTAAGCAGAGGAATAATCTATAAGAATGAAACCTTGTATCAGACATCCAGTGAGGAGAAACGTCACAGATATTTCCATCATTTACATTCACTCCACCTTACAACAGAAAATACAAACACACAATCATATACACTCTTAAAATAAACTGAAGAACCTTTAACATCCATTGAATCTTTCCATTCCATAAAAGCTTCTTTATAGGGAAAAAACAATGTTCTTTAGATTATTAAAAGGTTCTTCATATTAAGATTTCTTTTTTTTTAAGTGTTCACTGAAAGTTTCCATGAATTGTTCTTCTATGGAATCGCTGTGAAAAAACACCCTTTTGGAATCTTTACTTTTAAGAGTTTATTAACTTAACAGCAGTTATTTCCTTTTTAAACTTGTATATTAATTTTTAGCTGTTGGTGTAAACATTATTTTCTAAATCCAAAAACTATTTTTCATGAGTGAGATAAATGTCATGAGAAAAAATACAGGCTACTAAATCCAAACTCTAAATCACTGAAAAATCTTAAATAATTTTTTAGAAAGATTAAAAACAGTTTCATCTTGGACATGTTTACAACCTGAGTGTCAAAAGACTTAAAATCTCTAAACGACAGAGGTTTTAGTGTGTTGTGTGTAAGTGACTTACCGGAGAAGAGTGAAAGAGCGACTGTGACTCTTCTACACTGGATAGAGGGAGATCTGTGTGTGAAAACAACATGTCTTTACTTCTATTAGAGTTTTTACCACTTCCCCTTTCAGTCCAAACTAAATAACTATAGCCTGACTGAGTAATATATTTTAATCAGTATGAAGCTTATTGAATAATATTCAAAAATTATTTCTTTATATTTACTTGAAACATCTTGTGAGATCCAGTAACGCTTAATAATTACTAAATATTATTCAGGAATAAGTGTTGATTCACATTTAAAACGCAATCTGTTAAGGAAACATTAACATTTCATTTCTTCGCGTTTATTACTTTTTAAGGTTGGCTATTATAGTATTACAGTAAGAAACATGGGAAATTCAGGACTAAATAGCTTGCAGATTCTTTCGTACTCAAGATACTGAGTGAAACCGAAAGCAGAACAGATTTCAGCAAATACTGCTGTTTTGTTTCATGTTTGTTTCTCTAATTCTGACACCGATGATCAAATGTATGGAAGCTTGTTTCCAATTCCACCAATAAAAAATGTATTACTCTCAGTGTCACTTTCATAAAAAATTTGTCATTAAGAACCTTAAAAATAAAATACGTTTTAATAAATATTTTATTTTGCCTATATTAACAATGATCTTGATGGGGGGAAGAGTCAATTATGCTTTTCTACAGTCAGTAATAAAACAACAAATGTCCAAATTACGAACAGTAGCACAAATAAATGCAATCAGGGCAGGACTGAGGGGTCTGGGGCCTCTGGGCTTGAGTTTATGTAAGGGCCCTACCTACACTAAAAATGACCTCAACTAGAACATCATTTTGGAGTAGCACAAAATACACAAACATAAAATATGCTTTGAGGTTTCTAGAACAATTAATATGCAACATGCCTAGCCTAGTCAAAGTTTAGAGGTAATATTAAATAGTCATTATGAAGTTTTATGTAACAAAGTTTGGGAGGAGCATGTTCAGGTAATCATCCAATCAGCACAAGAAGAAGCCAGTATAAATAAAGCCTTCTCTTACCTCCTGTCTCATGACTTATCTCCCGTCTCAGCATCCCGCCACCACCCCATCACCTCACATTCGGCTGGGTCTGCTCATAGATACCTATGATCTATACATTCATAGGGGGGAGTACTCTGGGGTCGGGCCGAATTCCGAGCTCGGAGCCCTCCCCCTGGACAGCAAGCCAAATACGCATTATAATATTACATCAGATTTCATTAACATGTGAACTCGTGAAATAATACAATAAAATACAGGCTGTGCTCTCTCAGGTGAGAGAAGATCAAAACCCTGAAATAACATTGAGCAATAAAGCTAGTAGCATCTGTGTCCTTTTATGTCAGATTATTTCATTTTATCAGTAAATTCGGCCAGAATAAGAAAGACACTGTATGACTACCAATCAAATGAGATCAAATCAACAAAATGCATCTTTGGATTTAATGCAGCTCAGATAGCATGAACTGATTTAAACAACAATTATAATTGCATAATCAGTGTTGGGTTTAATGCTGTTAGCAAGGTTACAGACTGACAGATGAAGATCAGGATAAAGTTCAAATGCACTTCAAAAATACTTTTTAGAAAGAGTCATTAGTACAGTAATCTAAATACAATGTTGAAGCTTATGAATAGAAATCGTGAAATTTGTGTCAAGAACTAATAAAACAGAAGCATACCAGTCATTCTACCATGTAAACATTGTAACATGTTACCAAATGTTTTAGCTTAACTCAATAGTTGTCAGCCCTGAACAACAGACGCATGTCCTCTCGTGATCTGCTATTGGTGAGTAGCTACATTGGCGGCTTAATCCCCTGATTATTGTCGAAAGCCCCTGATCTTTTTGAAGATTCACTCACATTATAAATGTAAAATAATATACATTTTAATATAAATTCTTACAGTTTGTTCGCCCTTGTCTAGTTGTGATGAAAATGAGAAAAGGTTGTTTTCGATCTAAACATAATGCGTTGAACAGACAGCTTAACCGTCGCGCTTTTTTAGTTTCTCGCACCACGTTTCAGAACGCAATGTCAAGTTAAGTGTTCAACTTTGACACCCAGTGCTCTTTTCCATTTTGTTCACTTTTTTTTTAAAAAGCACAAACGTGTTCGTTCATTTAACTCACAGCAGTTTCCAAAAATTATGAAAGGATACTTTTTTATTTAACTTTTTTGTTTAGCATTTTAAATGAGTTAAACATTTTATTTTATTATATCAATATCAACCGCTCAGTGTGTATCACTGAGAAACGTCCTGCTCGAGTTGTCCTTGCGATGGAGGTTCGGGTTGAATGACTAACTTAGTTCATCCAGTGATTCATCATCGCACTCGCGCTCGGATTGATATGGTAAAATCGACGTCATTGTTCGCTGCCCTTCATCTGTATTCCCTTGTTGTACAGCCTACCGAAGTTAATGAAAAGTTTATGATAATAATAATAATATTCAAGTTGTACCGGCAAAAGTGCATGTTCAGTGCTGTTCGCGAGTGTCACGAGTCACCACAACAATCAACTAACCGCTTACGTTTCTGTGGTAACCTAGCTAGAGCTCCTGCACTGGGATTCAAGCAGCTGCAGCTCAACCATTTTTAGAACAGCAGCGAAAATGTGAAAGTAGGCTATATAAACTTTAATATATCCTTTTATTGAAACGGGTGCTTTGCTCTGCAAAGAGACATTTCGAAACATTTCACCTAGCTTTCACTTTTGCCGCACAGACCCTTATGTCCTATAAATGTGTCGTATTGTTGATAATCCGCGCAGATTTCAGTTGACCGTTCTGTTTGAAGTTATTAATAACAAAACATGAATGAATGAGAAAGAAAATAGCCGGATGTGCTTTATATTGAAAATAAATATTAACCCTCTGGGGACCAAGCTGTTTTTGGGGCCCTTGAGATGTTCTGACATGCTCTGACATTTGTGCTTTTTTCAGTTATTTATAAACATGTTAATGGCAAAGGTGTAAATTCACTCTATATAGCACAAACAGGCCTACCATAATATGCGAGCAACATGTATGTAGATGTTTGTATTTTTAAGAGAATAATGTTTATGCGTGGTTATTTAAAAAAATAAAAATGAAAGTTGCTGAAATAAGACCACAAAACTCATACAAAATATGTGCCCACAAGACTTTTGACTAATGGATGTTGTCCCTTTCAGTTCTAGCTTCAAAATTATGTGAAAATAGTCTTGCTTTATCGTTCACAAAAAAAATACATTGATTTAAATGGTGTAAAACAGGTTTTGCTTGGAAAGCCAATATGCGAGGGGGAGGAGTAGTTTACACCTTAGTCCCACCCACTCTGCATAATGACTCTGCATAATTAGCCATTCATTCAGGTGTGACACTGACTGAGCCACAATGCAAAGACAAAATATATATTTTGAAGAAGACTTATATTGACCATTTAAGATTTTGCTTACA